>NC_085141.1:209060590-209360590 GCF_024139115.2 Armigeres subalbatus | reverse complement strand
TTCTGGACTGGACAGATGTCGAACAGTTTTCCGTCTATCAGCATGGACATTTGCTCATAAATTTCGCTAACTAAATATATTGGATTTCTCGAAAAAAAACCTTCAGAAATAAATTTCTTTTAAAATGTTGCCCGTTTCATATTTGCTAATTCTGCGACAATATAGATATTCATCAGAAGATGAAATGTCTGTTTATATCATGTTAAAATTGTCGGATACTTCAATGTCGAATATAATAAACGTATTTGTAAACAGGCTTTATTGCAAACGCTCATTAGCAGATGACAATTTTTGTTTGAATTGAACTAATATCGCGCTAGTATTATCGGACAGTATTTACCAGGAGGGTGAAACGCCTGTCATCCGCGGTACAATGGCACTCTACCCAATATCGTTTTCGGTACTTCTGTTTTTGGTACCCAGTTTTTGGGTGGTATACCCGAATTCAGCTGCTCATTTTGAGTGCTTGGTTCGTACGCAGTTAGTGCTAATTATCGGCAATCAACTGGCAAGAACTCGGAATCAGTTGAAGTATATCGAGCTTTTTGTATTTGTATGGCTTTTTTAAGTCGAAAAAAGCCCGTCAATACTTTCGAAGTTTTGTTATCATGAAATCAACGAAATTAAAACAAAAACATTGTACGCCATATTGAACGAATGGTGAGTAGGCGTATAACCTTCTCTTCAGTCCCCTGGTATTTGGGGGAAGAGGCCCCAAAACGCCGATTGCGGTTAGAGCAGATGATTCACACATACAAAATAATGCGTGTATGATGCATTACAAAGCGTTCTGGGCTGAAAGTTCCGTGTTAATAAAACATGAAAAATATAACGCGGGCTATCGCAGCATTTGGTTGCCTCACATCACATGCCGCCTATAAAAAAAATCATACATCTAATAGTCTAATAATAATGAAACATCTATCAAATGCTCATAATTCAAATATATGTTTGGATTAGAAAGACAAGAAATCTATCAAGAGTTTAAATATTGGGGGTAAAATTGCCACATGTGCAGTTGATTGCAACAGGTTGCACATGCGGACGCGACGCCTCTGAACATGACATCAAAATTTTCCAAAAGCAAGTTCATCTATCGCTTCATGGCTTGTTGAGCTATGCAATTTGGCACGATAACATGGAATCTGATTGTTCTCTGCAGCAAAACAATTCATTGGCAAGAATGATCATGTGGATTAAATTAGACTGTACCATTTTGGTACAGCTTTATCATATTAATGCCCATTTTTCGTCATTGCAAAAAATAGCGTGTGCAACTCGTTTTAAAATTCGATTTTCTCAGCACTCGTAGTATTTATTCAACTCGGCAAGCCTCGTTCGATAATCGTACAACTCATGCTGAAAAAATCATCTTTTTGGAACTAGTTGCACAAACTACTATTATGCAACTGATTTGAGTTGCACACTGATTATTAAAGCACCCATTTCGTTAGTATAAACAGTAAGCCGTTTTATCATTCAAAGACGAACTGTAAACCAGATATTATAATCAGGTAATTGCAAAAAGTATTTTAGAAACGCTCATGATATTTTTTATTCGTTGTTATAATCATGTTTTTGACGCAGGACTACGTCTGTGTTTTCTATATTGGGGTACACTTTACGATTGCGAAAATCGGGGACCGTCACGAAAATATGATAGACTTTAAACTTTAATATCTCAGCCGTTTCTCGGTGGATTTTCATTTTTTTAAACCATTCGATCAATGCTTCTTTGTATTTATATGAAAATTCTTATTTTTAACTATTTATTATCGATAATTGATAAAAAATTTTAGAAATAGGTAAACCAACCAATCACGTACATGCATCACAAGCACAGACATCAAAAATCAATCACTTGCAGGTTTGGATCTAATCCGCTGTTACGACAGTAACAAATGAGACTATTTTCGCTTTTTTAATCGACGTATATTTCTGGTAATCAACAGTGTTGAAGCAGGCGACGTTAACCTTCTGTCTGTGCTCAAAAAAACTTACGTTGTCTGTGCTCTGGGGTCAAATTGACCCCAAATTGAAATTGCTATAACTTTTTTAATGTTTGGCCGATTTTGGATTTTTGGGGCTGTTTCGAAAGATAATTTAATCATCGTAATCAAAGATTAACTATTGGTGGGCGGGTACATCGCGGGGAGGGGATTTAGTGAACAATGGTACAAAAACAGTGATTTTCATTACTATTTTAGTTATATCCGAAAATCCTACCCATTTTGAACTGCACCTTTTTAAAAAAGGTTATACAGGAAGGCGTGTGCGTTGACATGAGGCATTGATAAGTTTAGAACCTGGCCGCCAGGTGGTGGTATATTTGAATTCATTATTTTAGACTACTCAAGTAATTCCGATATATAGAATTGTGTAAATATTCTTATCGCACAAATTTAAAATTTGTTAAAATGGCGTCTTGATCAAAGGTCGTCTTGTGGGAATGGACTGTCTTGTGACGGGAGTAATAATTGAGAATTTTACTAATAGGCGGAAAATTGGCTGATCTTTGGTTACGCATGTAGACCCAAAGGCCTTAATTGCAGGGTTTTCTCGGATGACCTAAACCATATTCTGTGAACACATTCTATTATATGCAGCATCGCTGGAGCAGGTTGAGTTGAATAGAAAGAAAACTTTTGATGAACTCTACCACAACATTCATGTTTGTCAAAAATGCTACAAACCAAAATACATCAGATCTCACATGGAACAATATACTAAAATATAACAACTCATTAGCGCCGCATCTTGGAAGAAGTGCTCATTATATTGAGCACCGCTTTGTAGTCCTGGACATCCTGAACAATGTTGCCGAATACAACTTGGGTGTAGGTATGAGGGATCTCAAGCTAAAGCAACATTTCAAACATGCAAGAATATTGCAAGTACACTAGCGCCGCCTATTTGTAAATTTCCTAATTATTTATTCCGTCCCATGATAGTCCATTCCTACCAGACGAACTTTGTTAAAGACGTCATCTTTAAACATTTCAATTTTGTGCGATAAGAATATTTACAATGAGGAAAATTCCATATATCGGAAATACTTGAGTAGTCTAAAATAATGAATTCAAATATACCACCACCTAGCGATCAAGCTCTAAACTAATCAATGATTCGCCACGCCTTCCTGCATAACCTTTTTGAAAAGGTGCAGTTCAAAATAGGTAGGATATTCAGATATAAGTAAAATAAGCATGAAAAATCACTGTTTTTGTACCCTTTTTACAAAAACCCCTCCCCGCGATGTACCCGCCCACCTATAGTCAATCTTTGGTAACGACCTGAAAGATGATTAAATTATCTTTCGAAACAGCCCCAAAAATTCAAAATTGGCCAAACATTAAGAAAGTTATAGCAATTTCAATTTGGGGTCAATTTGACCCCAGAGCACAGACAACGTAAGTTTTTTGAAAAAAGTACACTGTAGCGCATATTTTCAAGATTTTTCGAACGATTTGCACCTAGGAGACAGATCTCGGCGAGTTTTATCAAACTACCAATAATTAGGAGAATCGGATGAAAACTAAAAGAATGGCAGCCACTCAAAATGGCCTGGGGTCATATTGACCCCAGAGCACAGACAAAAGGTTAAAAAACTCCTGTTGAAAACATTGAATAATGGTTTAAGTACATGTGTAGGTACATAGTTAAGGCAAAGTTTTCTTTTGTTAAATGATGCAAAGTAAAACAAATAACTCACCTTTATTGTCCCTTTCTTGTTCCTCGTTAGCGATCGATAGAGAAATTGTTGAATAAAATACTAAAATTAGGTTCTAGGTTTGGTTTAGTTTCACAACAGTTAACAACAGATTCGCAGCATGATTTTACCTGTTAGCGCTTTTCTATTATGTTTGTCCAAACTGATCTCATATAATAACTAATAATGTGCAATAAACAAACCTAACAACTGTAGTAACTGTGCTAGATCTTAGGTACCGTCAACTGGGGGGAAGATGATCATTGAGGTGAAGATGATCATTTGATGTGTCAGTCAAAAGTGCCGAATTTTTTTAAGAAACGGTAGTCAACAATATTCTCCGTTCAAGTAATGTTACCGCTAGGTAGAAATCCGAGTTTTTCGATTATAATCGTGAAAATGTATTTTGTGGAAGAAAGAGAGAGATAGTCATAAATGACTCTTTTTTCGTTTCAAATATGGACTTATTAGACTTCTTTACGTAGTAAATTCAACATTCATACAAATAACCTAGTGTATTTTGACTACTAGGTTATAATGGTTTTAGCACAGCTGTCTTGATCAACTTCACCCCAAACCAGAAAATTCAAAAAATGTGTGATAATTGAATTTATTTTAATAAATGCGAACGCATTTCAGAAAACTAAAGTTGTTGATTATTGCAACGTATAGCAGTACATGTTTTGAAAATATTTGTTTCGATTTAAAATGTAAATACACATTGTTATTGCATGTTTTGTCTTAAAAATGATCATCTTCCCCCCAGTTGACGGTATTTGGTGTATCATAATATTAAAGTAGGAAAATTAATTTGTCTAAACACCCGAATTCACGTTTACAAACTTCAGTGAAGTTGCCTAATTTGCACCGAATCAACGACAGCATTGGATGACAACGTGATATTGACGTAAACAAGATAGATGACTATCGAGAAGGTACATACCGCCGTTGGATGTATAGTGCGTGGCAACGGAACATTGTAACATCTTCAGTTTGAACAAGATTTTACGCATACCCAGGTAGAAGCCATGAACACAATAACAAAACCTGATATGGATTTGATTGATATAATAGATAAAAGAACAGGCAACAATGTCAAAACATGCTATGCTATGGATAAGAACAAACTAATAGCCATTGATCACTTATTACAAATAGCATAACTTGATCTCCTTACGATATTTTAGTGCAAAATATTGATATTGTCATCTAATCTTTTATCTCTTATACCAATCATGTCAATAACTCATTTTGCTATTTTATTAACATGTGGTATTATTGAGCTATTTTTGTCTACTCGGGTAGCAGACACATCAAAGCGATGTAGCGGAGCGGATACAGCATCACGGAGGCGCTAATAACATTTTCAAAGAACATCCATCGCGTTGGTGGTGGTGCTCGATGTGTTGCTACAGATCATTCAACCTCAACGAACCAGAATTAGGGTAAGACGGTATAATATGCCCCCCCCTAAGGCAATACCTATGAAATCTTTTTACTTTTCAACGTAATTTATGCATACTTTGTATTATTTGGTAGTTCAACAAGTCGCAAATACATTACCTGTGAGTAGTCATATAAAAATATTACTGAGAACACGTAATAAAGCTTTTTTGAAAAGTCGCGAAAAACTGGATTTCTAAAAGTGCCTGGGCAATACGCCCCACCGTAATCAAACACGTTTCATAGCCCTTCATTAGTATTTTATCTATCCCATAATAAAAAGGTTACACATCCTTATGTGCTTGACATTAAAAAACCAACATAAGTCCATTTAAGCAGGTGTGAATTACATTTCAATATTGTCCATACAATTTGGAAGCAACTGCTGCAGGCTCGCTGCGCTTGTGTACAGTTGGTAAGGGCATACCGTCCTGCCTACACTGGGGCGTTTTGGCCAGTGAAACATGTTTTCGAAAATCGTTACATTTTTGAAGATGGAAGAAATTTTATATCATATTAACGACTGAGAAGCGTTATTTTGTTGCCCAACTGAGTGTTCCTGTGCAAGTTTTGCGGACAGTATGCTAGAGTCGCTCCAGAATGTTGAGCAAACAAACATGAAAAGTTACATCAAAACTGTAACTTTTTGTATTTTGCTATTATTTTCATTGTGTAATACAAAAATACTTCCACATTCACATAGTGTGATGGTTTTACAAATATTTATAGGTTCCAACTGATTTTTACCCTTAGTTATGTATAGTTTTCTAGAAATCAAAGGGGGGCGTTTTGGCCAGGTGGGGCGCATTATACCGTCTTACCCTACATATGAAGAAAAGGTTGACCATAAAAATAGAACTGTGGCGATCCCGCATCGCCAGTGCCGATGCTGAAGATTTATTACAAATTGTGGTGTTAGTTAGTTGGAAAGGAACATTGGGAAAAGAAAATTGGTTCTTCTCAGAACCAGCATTTTATGGAAAGAAAGAGTTAATTGCGAAAATGGACTGTTTCGGTGAGTTTGGGGTTGGTTTCGGGTTTGGCGCGGTAGTTTGGTTGCTGTTAGTGATTCCATCCATTAAAATTCACTAAGGTACTCCGGGGCAAGTGGGACCTAAAAATAGCTAGTTCAGCAAAATCATTAATGCATACTTAGAAAACAGGGTTTTTCAGGACATTAACCTCGGATACATCATTATATGCTTCCGTTGTTGAAGTGCAGACGTGTTGTAAGCCATTTATTCAGTAACAAAAATATTGGTAGGGACATAAATAAATTTACCTGTGGGATCCACTTACCCCTTCAAACGGGGCAAGTGAGACCTATTCTGCTTTATACTGTCGAACGAAACTAATTTGAAGAATGTAGATATAATGTTCATGTAATTTCTGAGTCGTAGTATTTCAGATCATGGATGGAGGTTTATTACTTGTCAGACTTTTGTTTTTGCAAAAAGAAAGGGATTACAATGTTAGCAGATATAAAAACAAGACAACAGCCGGTTTACTGTTTAATTGGCCATTGTCTGGCTTTCCATTAGCTTACTTTCTTACCAAATGTGTTAGATGGAAGAGATGAGCAAATCTTTGTTCACTTTTCGAATGAATGTTTCTCTGTTTAGAACACAAATTATTACATAAATTAGAATTTCAAAAGAAACGTTTTTATTCAGGCGATGCGCAGTGTTGTAAATTTGTAATAGAACGAAATGGCCAATTTATGTCTTAAGCACTTTATTTATCTGAAAATCTGTTAATCTGATGCGATGTTTAAAAATAACAAAACACAAGAAAAAAACGGTTGATTTATTGTAGAATAAATAAATTGTTTGCACTGTAAACGGAAAATTGCGCACAGTAATAACCATTGCTCTTTTCCATGAGGAAGATAATTTCCAGAAAGTAAAATACACATTTGGTAAATCAACTGTATTTGATTCAGATCCATATGATATATGAGTGTCGAAGTTATTTTTCACTAGAAAACAATCTAAAAACAGGTAAAATGGCTCTATCGAAAATGTTTTTCAAATATGTCCCACTTGCCCCATGTATGTTAAAACTTAAGGCAAGTGAAAATTGCAGATTTTGGCTTTAAATAAAACTTTTAAATCGTTTTCGATGTCACATAATTATTTAATTGCTCAACATATTCACTTTCCACATCAATGATGAATTTAGAAACGACTATTTTGTTGGAATTCCATTGAAATCAAATAAAAGTAATAGATTTTGCCGGTAGTTTAAAGTCACGATTAAACAATACCATTAGTATGGCGCCACAAATGATTTTGATTCCAAATTTGTTGAATTCGTTCTGCTTCATCTTTCTAGAACATTGTTACCATTAAAAACGTTCACAGATTAATTGGCAGCCATAGTACCCACTTACCCCGTATTTTCACTTGCCCCGGAGTACCTTATATCATCTCCCTTCGACGCGCTATCAAATTCGTTATTTACGATTGAGTTTTGCACTTTGAAGAAAGTTTATTTCGGATAGTCGGACCAACCTTTTGTATAAAATCAATGAAGACGCCACCTCAGTGGAAACTATTTACAGCAACTACCCATCGATGCACGTCGCTCGGACAGACAGATGCCAAGAGATAATGTTTGGTAATATGGAGAAACTTCGTCTTGAGTCAAATTTATGCTGTTATTCCTCGCAACAATACGCATCTAAGATAAACAAGCCCCGCCCCTTCATTAACCGTTATGAGTGCACATTATATTTACACCCATATCAGCTCACAAAGAGGCGGGGCTTACGGGCTTAATTTATTAAATACAAGAAAGCTGCTGTTCGGCGCGCGCGAGCCATTTTGATCGGGATTCCACAAAGAGCGGTTCGACATTCGATGCAGCGGAGCGGACACAGCAGCACGAAGTGGGAGGCAGTGTGGCAATGCTGAAAATTCATCTCAACCTTTGGAGGCTTAGCGAAAAATCATCAAGTGGCGGTCGGACAGTTGCAACGCAAGGTGTCGACAAGCGATTGGATGCAGTTAGTTATTGGAATGGGAATTGGGAAAAGAAAATTGGTTCTTCTCAGGACCAACATTTTATGAAAAGAAAGAGTTAATTGCGAAAATGGACTGTTTCGGTGGCATCGGGTTTGGCGTGGTAGCTTGGTTGCTGTTAGTGATTCCATCCATTAAAATTCACTACATCATCTCCCTCCGACGCGCTATCAAATTCGCTATTTACGATTGATCTCATAACCAAATTCAGAATCTTGCGAGAAAATTTCATAGGATTCTTAGAATTTGTCATTCTCCGAACGGTCCGTTGTCTGCGGAATCCCGATCGAAATGGCTCGCGCGCGCCGAAAAGCAGCTTTCTTATATCTAATGAAGAAATTCCATAAGCCCCGCCCCTTCATTAATCGTTATGAGTGCACTTTTATTCACACCCATACAGATCTCAAAGGGGCGGGGCTTACTGATTCCATCCGTTCAAATTAATTGCATCATCTCCCTCCGCCGCGCTATCAAATTTGCTAATTACGATTGAGTTTTGCACTTTGAAGAAAGTTCATATCGGATTGTCGGATCAACCTTCTTTTGTATAAAGACCTTTTTGGAGGACACCATCCTCAAAAATGGCCGAAATAAAGAAGAAAAAAGCAGAATCAGAAGTGGCGTGAAACCAAACGCAAATATATTTATTTGCAACGTTTGGTTTTCGCCCGCGATGTAGGCGTACGTGGCAAGGTAAGGATTGTGATGTCCCCGACTGAAAGCCAGTCGAGTGGCTTCAGCGGCCGATGAGTCATGTTAATTCCACGGTTAGAGAATCAAAGTCCATCCAACTGGGAAGAACTATTCGACTTCTTGATTCAGTTGGCCTCCGAGCAGTTTGCTTAATGTTAATAAAACGACACAAATTATTATGGCAAATACCATCAATTTCGAATAGCTACGTAGTCCTACGTTACCTTTGCGTACAACCCGATTGGGCTGCACCTTTGAGTTTTTTATAATGTATGATCTTTGTGTTGATGTTAAACATGATTGTAAAACGGCTTTTACACAAAAGTTGAGATCGAAATGCCAATAAATTGTTGGTGATCCCTGCAGAAAAGACACGTCCACCTGGTAGAAAAGAACGTTCCACTCTCATGAGAAACACATAAAAACAAACGACTATCATATCAACTGGAACGATGTAGGATGTGATAAGTTCTGGTGCTGTGCAGATTACTTCATGTCTGAACTTACAAATGTTGCTTGGCTATGATTTTGGGCATTCTCCCAAGGCAGTACTGTTATAACGACTTTAATGGATTTCTGCTGGATGGTGCAGCTTGGCGCAGTCACTGGTCGTAAATTGGAATGAAGTAAACGTTGGACACATAGGAGCTTCTTTTGCAGTTTTATATTTTTCCTTCATTCAACTGGTGGGTTGCTATACTGTTGTTTGTATATAAAATATGTATCGTATTGTATCCTAATGACACTTGTACGAAAATAGAATTTAAATTGTACATATCCACCCTTGACTTTGGAGAAATAGCATGTGCAGGAATGGTAGCAACGTATTAAATGCACGATGCCAGCAACTGATCCGGGGCCACCAGCAGCCCGATGGAATGAAGGATATTGTAAAATTCAATCTATAAATCTCAATCAATAGAATTCAATTTCATTTAAGTCGCCGGCAGCACAACAGACGGTTTAGGATAGGGAACATTTTATTTCTACTCGCCTGCTCAAGTGGTCGTAGATTGAGGAATGTTTATCGTCGTGTTATTTGGTTCAGAAGTTTTTTTCAGTAAACATCGCGTATTATGACTGAAGTGATTTAGGTAAAGCTTGAATTTTGCCTTTTTCGTATACTAAAATGGCCAAAGTTATGACCAAAAATATTTAAAAAAAATCAGAGAGCACCTTTCTGTTGTAATCAAAGCTAATTTTTGGAGAGGGATCAATTTTCCCCAAATATTTTCAAATTCGAATTGAACACCAATTTATAAATAATGTAAACAGGAATTGTCATCTGCTAATAGTGTTTGTTTACATTATGCTAATATCACGCTAGTATTGTCGGATAGTGCATTGTCCGCTAGAACTAGCGTATATGTAAACGGGCCATAAGTCTCCCCTTCAAATATTGTATGATACCTTAAAATTTCGCAAACTTTTCTTACAATATTTGTTTGTGAGTTTGCATTTTTGGTATAAAAATCAAATATTTTCACATATGTCCAGTTCTTATACAGTTTTTGGTAGGTTCTTGTACAGAATTGTTAGAAAATCTAACAATCGTTGGTTGAATGGATTAATTAGGGGTTTGTTTACCTATATTACATATGCAAGTGGACCATTGCCGCTTTCCACTACTGCTATAAATCGATCGACTCCGTTCGATAGATTGAAATGAGTATGTGCATACAAAAAAACATTCATGTTTAGGCCAGAGTCTATTATATATAGAGTTACGCAAAGAGTGAAGCCAAATCTACCTATTGAACTGTCAAACCGTCTACCTATCGAGCAAAGTAAACAAATGATTGTTGGTAAGGCGGAAGTATTGTTATCGCCTGATGATTATTATGGCGAATTAAAACTCATGAATTGAAATGTATTAGATTTGTTCTAGAAACAGCTTCAGAAAAACTTCAATACACCCCCCAATAAAGTTGCAACAAGAAACTCACGTGTTTGCACTCTGTAGGTGACTTTGGTTATTGAATTAAAAAGCTTTAGAAGTGATCACTCCCGTGAAGTCACTTGAAGGGTTGAACAAAAATGAAAGTTTTCAACATAATAACAAGAGCATCATTCAGAATAAGAGTAAGAAGATCCTCTTTGCGCAACTCTATATACAGTCACTCTCAAAATTGAGCGTACAGTATGGATTAGTTGACTACATTCGAAAATTTCAAAGGAAATTAAATGGTTGGCTCGGTTGTTTTTAATGCATTTCAATATTCATCCCTTCCTTCAATGTATGCGTACATAAAATGGTTGAAATTTTTTGTCTAAAGTTCATTTATTTGAAAATGATCTCAAAATACGCCTATTAGATGTTACAAAATTGAGCGTACAGCGAATTTTTTTCTAGAAAGTTTCTTATTATAAACACGATTAATGTATTTTAATATTGTTTTTTCATGATTATATTTATAATAATAAACATCCGCTACTTAAACATTCAATGTTTTGAAATTAAACCATGTTTTGGTCAAAATGGCGAACAAGTGAGAGGTAAGAACATTGCTATTTAACAATTCAATGCTGCTAGGAAAAATAGATGCTTTAATTTGTATGTTTCACCGGTATCGTATCTTATATATGATAGATAATCGAAATCGAGCGAGACATACGATTAATTTGGGAAAATTCAGTCGGTAAATGATGAAAACAGATGTAAACATACAGAGAAAACGACAAATGTTAGGAATGACATAATTCAAATTTAGTATGTCTTTATCTGAAATTTGTTTTTAAGCTCGATTATTGTCTCAGGTCTTTCATTAAGAGTAATATTATTGAATCCAATCATTAACAGTCAAATTCTAAAAGTACAAGGTGCGTGTTAAGGTACCGAACATAAAAACAGCTTTTCAACCCCGTAGAGCACTTCTGATTGAATATTGAAAAGATAGCTTAAAATCGTAATTTCGTAATTAAATTTGGATCTGTTACCATAAGGGATACAATTGGATGATTTCCATGTGGCGAGTGAAAATAAGATTTTTTAAGAGTTCGACAGCTTATTTAATAATATCTTGGTGAATTTAAATGATTAAACCAAATTTGTTCCTAAGGTGACTGAGTCTTCAAATATAAAATGACATCTTATAATGTATCCATGTTCTGCTCTTTTATTAATATTATTATTAATGAGTGTCCTGAGCTTATAAGCTACCTATACACCGACTTTTAAATAAAGTTATACTAAATTTGAAATATGCCATTCCCAACATTTGTCGTTTTCTCTGTATGTTTACATCTGTTTTCATCATTTACCGACTGAATTTTCCTAAATTTATCGTATGTCTCGCTCGATTTCAATAATCCGTCATATATAAGACACGATACCGGAGAAATCCGTATCTTAAAGCATCTATTTTGCCCAGCAGCATTGAATTGTTATATAGCATTGTTAACACATCTTACTTGTTCGCCATTTTGATTAAAACATGGTTTAATTTCAAAACATTGAACGTTTAAGTAGCGGATGTTTATTATTATAAATATAATCATGAAAAAACAATATTAAAATACATTAATCGTGTTTATAATGAGAAATTTCAAAGAAAAAAATTCACTGTACGCTCAATTTTGTAACATCTAATAGGCGTATTTTAAGATCATTTTTAAATAAATGAACTTTAGACAAAAAATTTCAACCATTTTATGTACGCATACATTGAAGGAAGGGATGAATATTGAAATGCATTAAAAACAACCTAGCCAACAATTAAATTTCCTTTGGAATTTTCGAATATATTCATCTAATCCATGCTGTACGCTCAATTTTGAGAGTGACTGTAATAGACTCTGGTTTAGGCCTTTATTTTCGCAATAAGTTGCATCTCATCCCATCCTCTTTGAAAATTGTTACGAAAAATTGCCAGATCGCTTTTTTTTTCTAAATTTCAAAACCGAATATTTTTTTATATTGATTTGGGCGAATATGTATAGTAATGACTGAAATTGATGGAAAGGAATAACGGCACCTATCACGAAGTGCTACACTGGAGTCGATTTTTAGAGTGAACTCTTAATTAACTCTTTGTACTGCATTACTTCTTCTGTGCTAATTTCAATTTTTTTCCTCTGTTACTCGATATCGTCCCTTACTCTACTCTATGGCCCCTTCATAATAAAAAAGGTGAATTGCACTGTACTTGGATAGATTTAATCAATTCCCACAACTTTCTTAACATCAGCTGGTTTTCGTTTTATTTAGTAAATTACATGGGGTCAATTTATTTTCCCTTTTTTAATCATAAACAACCAAAAAACGCAAGCGAAAAGTCGGCTGCAGTGCAGTGTATTCTATTTTCACATAGTTGCGATTTTTCAATCAAATGAAAACATGCGAACAGAAGATCAAACTTCCAGCAACTATGATGTAGAATTAAATTGAATGCTTTTATATCGGTCCTTGGGTTGTCATGAGACGCTTGGTTCTTTCAACTTGTGCAGATGGAGGGAATATCACATTGCACATAAGCGTTAAACACGATTCCCAGCAAGTAGCCATCAAGTTTCGTTATGGCTAGCTTAAGTGATTGACGTGCACTTAATGCATGTAGCCTCGTGGAGCAAATTGTTACGTGCTGTTTGATAGTTACTGGTATGTACGCACTCTGGTGTAACTGAAAGTACTTTAGATTTCTATGAGTGATTAGGTTCTTCAAGATGTTGCTAACTTTTGTACGAAGTATATCTAAATTAATTAAATTTGGTCTGAAGAATACGTAGCTAGACGTATGTAATAGGTAAGTATCCAATAGTTGTCCTTATCATACACCTTAGCGTGGTGAGAAGCTAAAATGCATTTCGGAAAACAGACCCGAGAGCAAAGAGTTCAGTAATGATCGATTTATTTATTTATTTAGTACTGATCCATCTGACTACAATGTCTTAATGAATAAAAAAAACCCTGATCAATCCACCTAGCGTTGGTGGTGCCTTTCTCGCGCATTAAAAAAATAAGAAAAACACATGAGAGAGGTCGAAATAGCACTTTAAGGGGATAGATTTTACTTTTTCCATCAATTCATATGCATTTGCGTTCATTTGAATGCATTGCTGCAATCTTTGAAAAAAAATTTTTTTTCCGTTTTTGAAAAAAATTTCCCAACGTTTTTCTAATAACTTTGGAAGGCAATGACCGATCGGGCCAATTTTCAATAGGAAACAACTAGACCGCAATCCGCGTCGAGTGCAACTTGTTGTGAGCAAATCGAATAATGCTAAGTACCAAAAAGTGTGTCTCACATTTTAGTACACATACACACACATACACACACATACAGACATCACCTCAATTCGTCGAGCTGAGACGATTGGTATATAACACTATGGGTCTCCGAGCCTTCTATCAAAAGTTCGGGTTTGGAGTGATCCTATAGCCTTTACGTATACTTTGTATACGAGAAAGGCAAAAAGATACTTTTTTTTGCAATACCACTCAAACAATTACTCCTACAACAATGACGAACGACAAATCTTATTTTTGAAGCGAATGGTCAGGGTTTGAATCCAAAGGAGAATGAGAAAATCTCTCACTTATCATGTCTGTATACACTCTCGATAGGTAGCATACCGTGAGAGATGTTTTTCGGTAGCTGTTACGATAATGAACTGATTCGGGGGGCTACAACCCATGATTAATTTCTTTTAATAAGCTTCAAATGCGGGGGGCACCAGTTCTTATGATGCAATTTAAACTTGTTTTACGCAGCTATCCGAAAAAATATGGTCCTTAACATAAAAATGAGCCAGAACAAAGCGTTTTATCAAACCCCCTCGGTGGGACAACCTATCCTATCCGTATCAGTTTTTTTTCAACTTGTATACGAAGAGGTTTTTGCCTCTCTTTTATCGATGTTCGTTATCTATTGAGAGCGATTTCTGCAAACCCTGCGAGTGGTTGTTTGATCGAAATCGTAGAGATCTTCAACTACCGTGAATGTCCGGATCATCGACGATAGCGGCTCATTGTAGCCGAATGCTGTTCGATGGAATCGGTCCTATAGCAATGATCGTTGCCGGAGAGGACGTTGAATTGCGCGGAAGCCCAGTAGCGCAAACAACTGCGGAGAATCAATTTCGTTATTCAGTACCTTGGCAACAAATATTGCCTGTTGCACTCTTCTGCTTCTTTCTAGGTTGTCCATACCAAGCAGTTTACAGCAATCAGGGTATGCTGGAAGATTCATTGGATCACGCCAAGGCGAACTGTGTAATGCCATCCGAATGAACCTCCGCTGAACACGTTTAATCCTTAGGGACCACGATACATCCACCTAGCGTTGGTGGTGCCTTTCTCGCGCTTTAAAAAATAAGATAAACACATAAGAGAGGTCGAAATAGCACTTTAGGGGGATAGATTTTACTTTTTCCATCAATTTATATGCATTTGCGGTCATTTGAATGCATTGCTGCAATCTTTGAAAAAAAAATTTTTTTTTTCGTTTTTGAAAAAAAAAATCCCAAGGGGGGACCCTTGGCAGAAAAACAATGTTTTTTCAATAACTTTGGAACGCAATGACCGATCGGGCCAATTTTCAATAGGAAACAACCGCAATCCGCGTCGACTGCAACTTGTTGCGAGCAAATCGAAACAACGGACACGAATAGGAACATGGAACGTTTTAACCCTAGCCCAGCAGGGTAAATTGGCACAACTTGCCAATGAGGCACGCCGCATGAAGCTTGAGATCCTGGGACTGAGTGAAGTCCGTTGGCCAAACTTTGGAGAACACAGAACGCCGTCGGGACAAGTTCTGCTATACTCTGGTTTACGAGGTGAACACGCTCCCCGGTATCGCGGAGTTGGCTTCCTACTAAGCGCTCAGGCACACTCTGCGCTTATGAAGTGGGAACCTATAAGTGAAAGGATAATCGTTGCCAGATTTAGAACACGGGTCCGAAACCTTACTATAATCCAATGTTATGCGCCAACCGATGCTGCCGATCTGCAAGACAAAGAGAACTTCTACAGTCAACTCAATGCCGTCGTAGATAGAATTCCGAAGGGTGATATCAAGATCTGTTTGGGCGACTTCAATGCGAAGATCGGATCCGACAACTCGAACCATGAGCGCATTATGGGACGCCATGGTCTCGGAGAAATGAGCGAAAACGGAGAGCTGTTCGCAGAATTTTGTGGTAATAACGACATGGTGATCGGGGATCGCTCTTCCCTCATCGACCGGTTCACAAGGTCACGTGGGTCTCCCGTGACGGCTTTACAGAAAATCAAATCGACCACATCTGCATCAGCCGAAAATGGAAACGGAGCCTTCTTGATGTACGGAATAAACGTAGTGCCGATATCGCGTCTGATCATCACCTCCTCATCGGCGAAATACGCCTGCGCATTGCGCGGATTCGTCGGCAGGAGGAAAGAGTTGGACGACGATTCAACACACGCCGACTGGAAGATGCCACGGTGAAACGGTCCTTCGTTGAAGAACTGGAGACGCGTGCTGCAGATATTCCGGAAGGTGGCAGCGTGGAAGACCAATGGACCGCCATCAAGAATGTCTTCATCGCCACCAGCGAGAACAATCTGGGCGAACTACGCACCCAGAGAAAACAATGGATCACCGATGAGACCTGGAGGAAGATAGAGGAGCGAAGAGAAGCCAAAGCCGCGATAGAGCGATCGAAAACCAGAGGAGCCAAAGTCTTAGCCCGTCAACGACACAGCTCTTGAGAAGGAAGTAAAATGCTCATGTCGACGGGACAAGCGAGCGTGGGCAGACTCTCTGGCCGACGAAGGAGAGAGAGCCGCCGCAACCGGGGACATTCGCCTCCTCTACGATATCTCACGACGCTTAAGCGGGGCGAAGATGAATGCAACGATGCCTGTGAAAGACGCGAATGATCAGTTATTGACTGACCCAACTGACCAGCTGAAACGCTGGTTCGAGCACTTCGAACAACTTTTTCAAGTGCCAACCAGGCCATCACCACCTCGGCATGATCTGCCTAGGATCCGACGTATAACACGTGTCAATACCGAAGCTCCATCACTGCTAGAGATTCAAACAGCCATCCAAAGCATGAAATCGAATAAAGCCCCAGGGGTCGACCGCATATCAGCCGAGATGCTCAAAGCTGACCCCATGACATCCGCACAACTACTGCATCGTTTATTTCATAATATCTGGGACACCGCAACTTTCCCGGTCGACTGGATGCAAGGTATCTTAGTGAAGGTGCCCAAATAGGGTGACCTGACTGTATGCGATAACTGGCGAGGCATTATGTTGCTGTGTACCTTTCTCAAAGTTCTGTGCAAAATTATCCTAGCCCGGATTCAGGAGAAGATCGATGCGACTCTCCGGCGGCAGCAAGCCGGATTCCGTGCCGGAAGATCCTGTGTGGACCATATTGTCACGCTCCGCATCATTTTGGAGCAGGTCAACGAATTCCAAGAGTCCCTTTACTTGGTATTCATTGACTACGAAAAAGCTTTCGACCGTCTCAATCACGAGAATATGTGGGGCGCCCTGAGACGCAAGGGGGTTCCTGAGGAAATCATCGGCCTCATCGAAGCACAGTACGAGGCCTTTTCGTGTAGAGTGCTGCACAATGGGGTCCTGTCCGACCCTATCCGGGTCGTAGCTGGTGTGAGGCAAGGATGTATTCTATCACTATTACTGTTCCTCATCGTAATCGATGAGATTCTGGTAGATGCGATTGACCGTGAACCAAACCGCGGGCTGTTATGGCAGCCTATAACCATGGAGCACCTAAACGACTTCGAATTGGCGGATGACGTTGCACTACTCGCGCAACGGCGCTCTGATATGCAGAGTAAGCTCAACGACCTTGCCGATCGCTCCTCCTCGGCAGGTTTAGTCATCAACGTCAACAAAACCAAATCGTTGGATGTAAACACGGTGACTCCTTCCAGTTTCACAGTAGCCGGGCAACCAGTGGAGAATGTTGAAAGCTTCCAATATCTTGGTAGCCAAATGGCGTCAGACGGCGGTACCAAGATCGACATAGGCGCACGGATCAAGAAAGCAAGGGCTGCCTTTGCGAGTTTAAGAAACATCTGGAAAAACAGGCAGATAAGTGAACGCACCAAAATACGAATTTTCAACTCTAACGTGAAATCTGTGCTGTTATACGCTAGCGAAACATGGTGTGTATCAGTGGAGAACACTCAACGGCTGCAGGTGTTCATTAACAGATGCCTGCGGTATATAATTCGGGCCTGGTGGCCTCACAACTGGATCTCAAACAACGAGCTCCATCGTCGTTGTCACCAGAGGCCGATAACAACAGAAATTCGGGATCGGAAGTGGGGCTGGGTCGGCCACACTCTACGTAGGGGCGGAAACGAAATCTGTAAGCAAGCATTAGACTGGAACCCAGCGGGACATCGCAGCAGAGGCAGACCCAGAGGCTCATGGCGGAGAAGCCTCAATAAAGAAATAAAAGAAGTCGACCGAAATCTAACCTGGCAACAGGTTAAAGCGATAGCCGGGCATCGCTCAGGATGGAGATCTTTCAAGTCGGCCCTTTGCACCACCGGAGGTGTACAGGATCCATAACGACCACGATACATCATTTGGCGTCCACACAATAGAAGCGGTCTCAACGATAGGTTGTACAAGCGCACAATACAGAGACTTGAAGCAATATGGATCGGTAAAATCTTTGGCAATTTTAGCAATAAAGCCCAGCTGACAATTTGCTTTGGAAGTTATCGCAGTATAATGAGAGTTGAATGTCAGCTTTGGATCCAGCCTGACTCCAAGATCGAAAACCATTCCAACTCTTTCAAGTATCTTGCCGTCTATCCGCTAATCGAACAATATTGGTTTCTTCAATCGATGGAACGCCATCACGGAACATTCCGGAACACTGATAATAAGTCGGTTCCGATGACATCAGGCAACAAAGATATCCAGCGAAATTTGTAATCGGCGACAATCGTTAGCCGATCCAATCACCAAATAAATTTTTAGATCGTTATCATAAATGGTTTTGCAACCCAGTCCAAGTTTTGCAGCGACATCGTTGAAGAATAACGTGAACAACATGGTCCCAAGTTACTTCCCTGGGGTACACCAGAAGAACTACAGAAGGACGATGAAAGACAGGAGTCAATTTTCACTCATAGTTACCTTCCAGTTAGGTAAGAGCTCAACCATGATGAAGATTTTGTGGAGCTACCGAGACGAATAAGTTTGGTCAGCAGCATGCTGTGGTAGATTTTATCAAAGGCTGCTTTTAAGTCGGTGTAGATAACATCTACTTGCCTTGCTTTCCATGGCATTCACGCAGAGACCTTTTCAGCTTCTTGGCGGCTACGATGACCATTGCGGGGGTGACCACGAATGTTGTTAGGCTAATCAAGTCCAAAGGAACGTCTAGCGAAGCGGATTCAGCTTCGGCATCGGTAGCAGGGCTTTGATTGAATACGGATTCAAAAAATATAGCGAAGAGTTCACAACATTCCGTAGATGTTTTCGCTTCAGCGTTGTCATACGCCACATTTTTTGGAATAGATGAGTTTTTCCTTTTACTGTTAACGAACTTCCAAAAGCTTTTGGGATTACTGGTTGGATAGCATAATGGGAAAATAATTGTCCATAACGCGAATAAATTTAATATCTCGGTTCGGTATGGGTAGATTGGGGCAAACTTAGCCTGTTGATTAAAATCAAATAAATACAAGTACATTATAGAATAGCCCTGCTCGCAGAGAGGGATTACTTCCAATTTGTATCGATTACTTCCGACTTTGAGAAGCACCAGCCAATCTTATTATCAGATGATTTTTAAATTTTAACTTTTGAGTTGAACCTTGGGATCTGTGTTTCAAATGTTAGGATTAATTTCATTAAATAATGTTTCCAATTGAAGGTCCCACGGTTGAACCTGAGGGTGGCCAAATCTGTCTTCCCCCACAACAAGTGCCTTTGGCCTCGTCCTTTATCAATAAGTGAAGAATTTATAATTACTAATAATTCACGTTAATATAGAAATATGTAATGTGATTAGGCTTGTCAGCACTTTTTAGAAAAAATGCCGAAAAAGTCATCACCCCTTATCATCCTAAGGTATTTTTTTAGAAAGAGTTGATATGTTGTGCTGTTGGGCCCTACTTCTTGGTTTTATCGCCAGTATCTCCAAGCTGTTCTGTGTAAGACATAAGGTAAGGACACGTGGGTCTCCCGTGAATCAAATCGACCACATCTGCGTCAGCCGAAATTTAAAAACGGTGCCATCTTGATGTACGGAATAAACGTAGTGTCGATATCGCGTCGGATCATCACCTTCTCATCGGCGGAATACGCCTGCGCATTGCGCGGATTTGTCGGCAGGAGGAGAGAGTTGGACGACGGTTCAACACATTCCTACTGGAAGAAAAAAAAAACCGAGAAATATTGCTTACGTAATTAGTGTACGGCCCCTATTGCACATATTTTTCAGACGATCGCATCGTTCTAACTTTGCATTGGCAGCATTAGCTGATTTAGACTACCAACCGTTTCGACATGCTGGTTGAGCCGATCTTCGAATTGAAGTCTCCCATGTAGATCCTGATTTCACCTATCAATACCGGATAGATCGCTCAATTTTACTGCAATTGAAGTGTATTCTGATGCTTGTAGCATGGACAAACAAAATAGTTGAATTGATGTTTTATTTATTTGAAAAATACCCACAATCATGAACAAAAATATGCTTCATATGCGATTTTGAGGAGCACGATTGGCCTGCGTGGAAGTTGAATCCATTATGGGTCGTACTGCTTAAAAATCGGCGACGTTTAGTTATTTCTAAAGTTGTTGAATTGGCGATTATATAAGACACAGTCGATTACTTTTAAAACGAAGATAATTATCTTTATTTCAGCTCATGTCTAAGAACGACATGATGAATTTCAGGCATTCATTACGCATATACAAAACTTTGCCAATACAGTCCGTTAGCGTAAAATGAAGTGCGATTAATACTCCACTATATGAATAATTTGTTGTGTGCTACGGATACTTTCACAAAATCGACTCATCGCTCTGTTTTATGCGGAGTTTCCTCAATTTGTCGGTGAGCCTTACACGCGCAGCTGTCGAGGATGTGCTCTAATCTGTATGTAGTGCAGTGTAGTGGGAGGCAAAAGGATACTCTCCACTGTTGAGGGATAGCTAACTGACTGCCACAGCTGTACAATGAACATAAGCTCCAATCTATCGAATTTCCTCCAGTGGAAACTGTACGATAGCTTTTCTGCTCGGAATGGGCCGCATCAGTGGCAATGTGACAGAGCTGTAGAAAAAAGGGAGGTTGCAATTTACCGTTCTGAAAGGCGACAGTTTGCTACTACTGGCACCTACTATCTACAACCAATAGAACTAGGTATCTATATAAACTTTCAGCTGGAATACATTCGATTGGGTAGCAAATCGGATTATGGTTTCGTTAAAATTGATACTGAATTATCGTATCTTTTCTGGCGCGGAGAGCTGGAATTCTTTCAATCATTGGACGTACGGGATTCTGTCATCCAGAGCACAATGCATCGAAGCTGAGCTGGTGCTGATGATCTAGAACTGGAATAGTGCTCCATTTGATTCGCATCAGTCAGTTGAAATATGGTGATGACGGCAAGCTAGATGGAATAGAAGTAGGTTTTTGTGGCTGCTTCTGGTGACAGAAATTTAATGGACGATCTTAATGGTAGTTTGATGCGGACAGAATTTGGTCACATGCTTAGGCAATTTATCATTTACACTAAATGTGGAGTGTTGTTTGATATCAAGAGCATTACTGAGCTGGGATGAATTTTTCATTGAATAATGGTTTCATTGTTCTTGTTTATATGTTATAGAATTGCAATTGCATTTTATCAACAGTAAGTAGTATACCACCAAAACACGCTGATCGGGCTTTTCCAAAGGTCCGTCACTGTGATGACAGGTGATTTGATTTCATCTATTATGAACTCTGGGGTGTAGTAAGGCAGGCCTCGATAATCACTTCCATGACAATAAGCATTTGGCTTAATAAGTATGAAATTCATGCTTCTATGCAGTAAAAAATGTACTTACCACCTTGCTTATCAGAGGGAGACCAGCTCAATAAGAGGGAGACCAGTTCAATATGCAACCCTTAAGCTTTTTCGATGTTTTCACCAATATAAATAAGAATACCGACCGTTTAGCATGCGCCCGGTGCTAGAATGCTCATGCAGGCTCCCTCGTGCTGTGTATCGCGGGCGATGTTTTTTCGACAGTGTTGAACAAAATACAACAGGCAGTGTAGTCGAGTGTAAACGTGCAGATGCAAAATTCACAAAACTAGCTACATTTCACAATGATCTCCTATTGAAAGCAAGAAGGTTTTTGTGATTTGCTAATGCATTTAAAATATGTTTTAATATTGGACAACACGCCCGAATCGTAATGTAAAATTATTCAATTGCATGTAAAATAAAGCTGAACGCATGGTTGTTTGCTTATATTAAGCGGATATTGAGCGAAAACTCGCAACTCGCAAAGAATCGCAAATCGTTAAATTCAAGAGAATATTGAAGGGTTTTGCTCAATCTGTTCAGTGCAGCTCAATAATGAAGTATTGCAGCACTGTCGATGACTCCATTCAAAATTTTAGCCGGGAAAGTCGCTTGCGACATAACGCGCCATTTTTCGAGGGTATCG
Organism: Armigeres subalbatus; assembly: GCF_024139115.2. Taxonomy (NCBI): domain Eukaryota; kingdom Metazoa; phylum Arthropoda; class Insecta; order Diptera; family Culicidae; genus Armigeres; species Armigeres subalbatus. The sequence goes on along the minus strand of NC_085141.1, from coordinate 209,338,064 downwards.
AGGCCAAGCTGCCACCGGTCGGCATATGGAGGAATAAATTCCGAGTTATTCCATGGGTGAAACCGTAGGGCGTAGCGCACGAATTTTCGTCTTATGATCCAAACATAGTGAAATGGGCACCACACAATCATGCCAAATTGTATGGATTGAATGATCGCGCAACGCTAATGCTTTCAGACACAATGGATCGCGGAATTCTTCTGCTATTTTAAACATAAATCCCAACTGTCTATTTGCTCTAGCGATAATGTCCGAATAATGCTGCTTGAATGAATGGCCATCATCGAGGGTAATCCCCAGATCCTAGACACTGTGCGCATGAAGAAGAAGTTGATTACTCATAGTGTGATCAATAAAATGATTCTTGCTGCGATGGTATGTGATGACGCTACATTTATGCACACTTATCGTAAGAGAATCGAAAAGAACACCAGTTCTCAAAAGTAGGGGAGGAGGTTTGGTTGTGGGCACCCTTTTGAATTTTGTTTATAACTTTGGTTCTAGTTGGTCTCATGTATACATTTTTATACCAATAGAATGCTAGTAGTACAACCTTACTGCTAGAGAAGAAATTGGTTTGATTTCATCGATTTGAAACATTTTGTTGTCAATTTCGCAAATTTGGAATTTTTTGACATTTCAGTTTTGTGGTTCGGTTGTGGGCACCCTTGAAAATTTGGCTTATAATGAAGAACAACAATTTCATTTGCTCTACCCAGTTTCAAAGAAAAAAAAGTATTTTATTAGTTTTCATTGTCATGAAACAATAAAAAAAAAAACCTAGATTAATACACCTAGCAGTGATGATGTCTTTCTCATGCATTTAAGGGCCGATGCCCACGTAGCGTTGGCTGCACTTCGCCAACCACGCAGTCTGCGGAGGGTCCGCAAATCGTCCTCCACCTGATCGATCCACCTTGCCCGCTGTGCACCTCGCCTTCTTGTTCCCGTCGGATCGTTGTCGAGAATCATTTTCACCGGATTACTGTCCGACATTCTGGCTACGTGCCCGGCCCACCGCAGTCTTCCGCCTGGTACTGCCCCACGAACTCTCTTGCAATTGGTGTTAGTCGGCGGCATAAAATTTGGGAGAGTACCTTGTAGACGGCGTTCAGCAATGTGATTGCGCGGTAGTTGCTACAATCCAGCTACTTCTCATAGAACTTTCGTGCGTTATTAGCGCGGTACAGTTCCTCCGTCTCTTCACGATCTCGATCTTCCTGCTGGTGCTTTCTCCTCCGGAAAATCGAGTTTTGTCTGTTCCGCGCCCGTTTGTATCGTGCCTCGTTCGCCCTTGTGCGGTGTTGCAGCAATCTCGCCCATGCTGCATTCTTCTCCTCAACTAACTGCTCACCGTCTTGTAGCCGCCCAATGTTTAGCCGCGGCGGATGACTCCGACGCGTGTTGATATCACCGTCGAGAGTTTTGAGCGCAGACATACTGCAACGAGGTAGTGGTCGGATTCAATATTCGCACTGCGGTAAGTGCGTACGTTCGTGATGTCGGAGAAGAATTTACCGTCGATTAGAACGTGGTTGATTTGGTTTTCCGTTACTTGATTAGGTGATTTCCATGTGGCCTTGTGGATATTCTTGAGGGGGAAGAAAGTGCTCCGGACTACCATTCCGCGGGAGGCTGCAAAGTTTATGCATCGTTGGCCGTTGTCGTTCGATACGGTGTGCAGACTATCCGGTACGATGACCGGTCTATATATTTCCTCCCTTCCTACCTGAGCGTTCATGTCACCGATGACGATTTTGACGTCCCGCAGTGGGCATCCATCGTATGTCTGCTCCAGCTGCGCAAAGAACGCTTCTTTCTCGTCGTCGGGTCTCCCTTCGTGTGGGCAGTGCACATCCTTGCGTTGATTGGCTGCCACCCAATCACATGTTGGCGCATCTTTCCCAGCACTATGAAGCCGGTTTCCAGCTCGTTGGTGGTGCCACAGCTTTGGTAGAAGGTAGCCGCTCGATGCCCGCTTTTCCACACTTTCTGTCCTGTCCAGCAGATTTCCTGCAGCGCTACGACATCGAAGTTGCGGGGATGTAATTCATCGTAGATTATCCTGTCGCAACCTGCGAAGCCTAGCGACTTGCAGTTCCATGTTCCAAGCTTCCAATCGTGATCCTTTATTCGTCGCCTAGGTCGTTGCCGATTGTATCGAGTCGCATTATCTCTTATATTGTTCGTAATGATTGGTTTTCCAGGCGGCTTATTGGACCTGCGCAAACCTCCTGTCTCGTCGGAGGGCCGTCGTGTCAGGGCTGTTTAGCGTCCCACCTAACACCAGGACTTGGGCTTGTGCGCTTTGAGCGGCACACGGTCGCTTTGGTGGGGCCTACTTGCGGATACATGCAGCTTTTTATAGAAGTTTAACAGGGCCTACTGTCAAACCCAACCACATCCTAGGCAGGCGCCACAACTCGCAGATGGCCTGGGGAGAGATCGTCAAGCCCTTGGACATAGTCCCTGCTGCCCCCCATGGTGGATGTGATCCCTTCTTTAAAAATAGGCGCACTATAGGATTTCGGGCGGTCATTAATCGAAAATGTCATGTCTTCCGAATTATTTTAAAATATTTTCTCTCCATTGTCAATACTCTAATTAAGAGAAATTCTGAATTTGAAGTCTCTAGGTGCACTAGTTCCAAAGATATAAGGTGTCAAAGTCAGAAATGGGTAAAAAAGTTAACAAATTTCCTGAAAAAATATTTTACTTTCAACTATTTATTGAAATATTTTCTTAATGTTTTTTCTTTAATGTTAATACATCATTACAAAGGTAATTGTATAAGCTTTAAAATGGTATGCAAAAACTAATGGTTACATTGTGAAAAAAAATGAAAAAATGCGGAAACAATATTTTTTCCAAAAACGACGCTATTTTCAACTTTGATAGTGAAGAACTTTTTTTCCTCAGAAATCCCCAGGTTCTTTTATGATGCACATCAAGGACGAAGCTTCGACTAAAATTTCCCGAAATAATTTCTTGCCAGTATTTGCAATTAACAGAGTTAAATCACTTTGATTTTTTTCATTTATTTTTTTACTGTGTTTTGCCTCTCTCGTACTCCAAGGTTAATGCTCATTCCAAAAACGAATGTTTGATAGAAGGCCCGGAGATCCGTAGTGGTATATATCAACTAACTCAGCTCGAAGAATTGAGGTGATGTCTGTATGTGTGTGCATGCGCGTCTGTATGTATGTGCGCAAATCGCCATTTAGACGCTTATTTGTGTACGATTTTCTCGCAACAAGTTTCATTCGACGGGAAATCTAGTCCCATCGTTTCCTATTGAAAATGGGCCAGACTGAACTATGGGCTCAAAGGGTATGGTCAAAATACATGTATTGGTAATAACTTCGACTTTATTTATAACAATTTTTTAACTTTTCAAAGGAGTGAATGAATAAAACCCCAATACAATGCAGCACAAGGGAAAAGGTAACAGAATTTAAATTTTTCCTGTCAAGCTTTACTGCTTCATTGGCCATTCCGCTGACTTGGGTTAGGGGCTTGAGTGGTTTGAGTCATTTTGCTAAACCTATTTTTCTGAGCTATTCATTAGCTACTGATGGAGAACTAAATATGAGGTTTCATAGTATGTAAATATTTATAAATCTCATGGAATCAATAATTCCCGACATGTTTATTGCAAAAGTAAAGACGAACAATATCTTAGTTAGTACGGAGAGTATGAAATTCTTGCTAGTGTTCATGAATGTCTGGCTAAAGGTAGGGAAATATTTATTCACTCATCTACACTTTGAGGTTCACTGGCTGAACAACCAGCGGAAAGTCAATATAAAAAAAGAAGAAATTTAGAACTCATAATGCAAGAAAATGATCAAGAGAGGCAAATGTTGACATTTTTCTTCGTGCCTTACATGAATCAGATCTATTTTAAGCTCGATTTGGATAACGAGGAGACATTGGAAAAAATCACTAACCTAATGCCATGCGTAATTTCATAATATTTGAAGATTTTAAAAGTTCTTTATCCTCTGATACTTTAGATGAATTCATGTCATCTTCCATCGTTGATGGAATTGAAGAAAATATCATTAAAGATTTAAACCTTCACACAGAAAAAGAATGATGCTATATATAACTTGTAGAAATCATGAAAACAAATCAAAAATAATTTAAATAGTGTTGTTATTCAAATTGAAAGAAATTTGCTTTTCGGAACAATGGAGCATTGTGGAATGAATGAATGTTCACATTTTTGAGAATATATTATTCTCATTTATTTTTGAATAACTTGTACAAATGTCATGGGATTGCGATTTCTAATTTGCTAATACCCTTTTTCAAAAGTTATTTCCAATTCTGATTCTTTAAGAAAATTGTTTAACTATTTTTAGTGGAATGTTTTCACTGTCATAAGACGAGTTTAGTAAAATTCCATTTTATTCCACCAACTCGTATTAGTTCTACATATACGTATTTCGACCTGTTAGGACGTCTTCAGTGTCTCGTACTTTACTCGTTCTTGACTTCTGATTCTTTGATTAACATTTAATGCTTTAGGATCCTTCAGAACCTAGTACTTTGTCAAACAGATTGTTCTAAATACAAATTGTGAGGCATGAGAGTAAGAACAAAAAATATCACTGAATGTCATGAAATTAATGTCTTTTAACATTAATTCGGTTCTCTCGCCGCCAACTTCAGATTTAGAGCAATGAAAAGTTATTAGATTTATTGGTAGGGGAGGCGTTTTGTTACTTTCTTCCCACAAAAATGATTACCTTCCGCAAAAAATATACAAAAATATATAGACGACAGTCCACAAATGAGGATGGAGAAGGGGAGGGTTCATGATGTCCATAAATTGCTGTACTTAGTTTTTGTACAACCCCTTCCTTCTCCTCAAGAAAACATATAAAATTAAACTTCCTAAATTGGATTGCTTTGTCACGTTAATCGAATTTATGAAAAAATATTACGTAATTCATAGACGATCCCTAAAGGGGGGTGTTAGAAATTATATATTCATGCTATTTCGACCATACACAGCTAAAGCAAAGTGGAAAATCACTTGAAAAGTCCAATTTTATTTTTGACCGCTCGCTTGTATGGGGATCCCCCATAGTGAGGCGCTTGCACGGATTATGGCAATGGAGGATTTGATTCGTTCTTCAAAAGTAGACGCTTGCCCGGATTAGAGCAATGGAGGATGTAATCCCTTCTTAAAAAGTAGGCGTGTGGCCGTATTATGCCAATGAAGGATGTGATCACTTCTATAAAAGTAGGCCCTGCCCGGATTATGGCAATGGTGGATGTGACTCCTTTTTTATAAGTAGGTGCTTGCCGGGAATAAATCAACGGTAGATGTGATCTCTTCCCCGAAATATCCCTTTCGCTTTCACAGTTCGAAATTATGCCAAATGACCCACTCTTTTCTTGCAGTTCAAAATTATGACAAATGTCCGTTATACCAAATGACCATTATGCCAAATGGCCAACTTTATGCCTCACAGTTGATTTCTTTAAACTTTTTTAAAAGTTGTTTTCTGTGTATATTTGATTTTTTAAACTAATAACTTTTTCAATTACTGTAAAAATCTGTTAAAATTTTGGCGGAACAAAAATTTACGCGTCCATACTCTAACAGTGCACATTGCGATCCATAAAACAGGCGGACAAAACATACAATTTTTTTCTAGGAATTCCTTATAGAAGCTTTTGTTTCATTTTACAAAGGAAGCAGTTTTTTGTCACGTGAAAACCCACTCCAAAGTTTATTTTGGTCATTTGCTTAGTGCTATAAACGGAAATAAAACGATCGAAATGGTGAGCGCATTACGTATTTACAAATAATTGACACAATAAATCTTGATCTTTCCAGCCATAACGCCCCCACTTCATAGTTTTTCTTTTTGAGTCGTTTTTTTAGGGAGCCGACAACCGAGCACCTTTTTCGAAACGGCATAAAATCAATGCTTAATAAAATTGGTAATAACATTTTTCCAATAGATGAAATAGAACAAATCTTTCCACTAGTTATTAGCTTATGCCTATATGCTTCCATTGGTATGCAAATATCACTACATTGTGCAATTGGATGAAAGTTATGCACCAAAAACAAAAGGGTACATAGAATTTCCATTGAATCTTCGGAATTCTCACGAAAAATTCTTTGGACTTCTACAAATTTGAATCGGCGTGAAAAATTATAAATCAGCGGCGTGACGATGCAAAAATGTCGGCGGAGGCGGCATGGCGGTGCACACCTCTAATCGGAAGTTTCTTCAGCAATTCGTTCAGAAATTTCTTCAAGAATTCACCAAGAAATTCCATTATGAGTTTCTTCGAAAACTGTTTAGCAACTCTTCAATTTTTATAAGCAATGCCTTTGGAAATTTCTTTGAGAATTCCTTCGGAAATTCCTCCTTGTAAAATTTTTTCGGCAATTATTCCATGAGTTCCTCCAATAAATTCTTCCAGATATTACATAACGGATTTCTTCGAAATTTCCCTAAGGAGTTTCTTCAAAGCTTTATCCAGCAATTCCTTCGAAACATTCTCGGGAATTCTTCCAGAACTTCCTGTAGGAATTCCTTCGAAAATGCCTTCATGGTTAGGAGTTCTAGGAATTTTCAGAAGAATCCAGAAAGTAATTTCTGAAGGATTTTTTGAAGGGATTTCCAGAGGAATTCTAAAAAGAATTTATAAAGAAATTTCTAATAGAATTTCAGAGGAAATGTCTACCGGCATTTCTGAAGTAATTCCTAGATTCTCCAGGAATTCCTTCAGATTTTTTTCCAGTTTCAAAATTTCCTCCAGAGATTCTTTTGGAGATTCGTCCAGAAATTGCCTCAAGGAATGGTACATAAACTCCTCCGGAAACGAATTCCAGAAAGTCTCTCGGATTTTTTTTTCAGGTTTTCCTTAGAATTTTCCTCAGGAAATGGTTTGGAATTTCCTCCACCTATTCCTTCGGAAATTTGTTTAGGAAAACCTTGGAAAAATCGTTAAGGTATTCCGAAAATTCCTTCAGAAATTCTTCCAAGAACTTTTTTGGAATTCCTTGCGAAGTTCTAGGACGAAATTTCCTTAAGAATTCCTTAACAATTTCCTGAAGGAATATCCGAAGAAATTCCCGAAGGATTTTTCTTAGTAACTCCTGAAGAAACTTCCGACAGTCTTAGATTTCTCCGAAAATTCCTTTGGACATTCCGTCAAGACTTCGTTCAGAAATTCGGATATACCTTCTGAAAATCCTTCGCAAATTTCGTTTGAAATATCTACGGAAAATGTTTTAAGAGTTGTCTCGGAAGTTATTCTAGAATTCATCCAAAAATTCTCTTAAAACTGCTTCAGAAATTCATTTACGGATTACTTCGGAAATATCTCTCAGCTTGGGAAACTTGTTTAGGATTTTTTTTCGAAAACAAATTTACGAATTTCTTCGGAAGAATCTTTTAGGAATTCCTCCGTTTATTTTTTAAATTCCTCTAGGGGTTCTGTAGCAAGTTCCTTGACAATGTTTCTTGAAATTCGCATATGATTTCCTTTAGAACTACCTTAAGCAATTTCTAGAAAATTTCTCCTTTGAAAATTCCTCCAGGCACTGACAAAACTAGCTCTGTGCACATCGTTGATTCGTCCAGGTGCCCTGTATGGTTATGAATCATGGACGATAAAAGATGCAGCCTATCGAGTTCTCGAAATGTTTGAGTGAAAAATACTGCGTTCAATACTTGGAGGCGTGGTGGAAAATGGTAAATGGCTCAGACGAATGAATGAATCACGAGTTGTACCAAGTGTACAAAAATGCAGACAAATGTAGGCTGATAAAATACGGCAGATTACAGTGGGCTGGAGATGTGGTGCGAATACCGGAAGGGACCAACAAAAAAAACCTGCAGATAACCTGGAAAAGGACGTTGGCTTCGGGGTAGACATTTCCTTCAGGAATTCCCTCACATTTTTTCGGGATCTCTTCTAAAATTTCTTTTGTCGGGCTTTCTTCGAAATTTTCTTAACCTTCCGGGACTCGCTTCGTCCTGGACCGCTTACGCAGTCCCGCTTCTGTTGTGAACAAGAGGCGTGCTTTTTTCAAAGGTGTTGTACTTTTTACAACGGCGCGAGTCCCCGAAGGTTAAAAGATTCTTGATTTATTTTTTTTTGGAAATTCCTTCAGTTTCCAAAGTTCTTCCAGAAATTCCTGCAAAAATGTTGCCGAAACTAGTTCATTCTTGGATAAATTTCAGAATAAATTCCTGCAGGAATATTCTATAATTTTACTAGAGGAATTTCTCAAAGAGAATTAAATTCCCTAAGAAATGCCTGTAGGAATTTCCGAAAAAAATCCTAGATTCCTCCAGAAATTTCCTCATGAACTCCACTAAGAGCTTTTTTGGCATATTTAACCAAATTTCAGGAAAAAATATTCAATTTAGTTGGTTATCGTGTCCCAGTCTTACTCAGCTTGTATTTTTGTTCAGTTATGTTGATATTCAATTGAGATTTGTGCATACAAGAACGCGAAGTGTGGCTGTCTTTAGTGGATCCTGTCCAATATGTCCTTCCAGGAGTCACAGCAGTGAACGAAGTGGCACTGCAAATTATCTAAAAAAAATGATGTGCAGCTACTCAAACATTGCCCCACTGTACACATACACAAAGAATAGTAGTTCGATTTTTTTCTGAAAATTAGATATATTGAGGAGTAAAACGACTGGAGTGTATTAGAATCCTGAATTGGAAATAACTTTTGAGAAAAGGTTTTGACAAATTAGTTCTATTACACCAAAATCTCATTATCAACACTGCTCAGGAGTCACGAAAAGTGAAGCAGGATTTATTATTAAAATTTGATTCATCAAAATCAGAGAATGACAAAATAGTGTTAATTTTAATAACATTTTGAAATCAGGTATTGATTAGTGTCGCCGGGAATTGACTATTTTGAATGTACTCTTTGGTGTTCGGCAAACGTAGAATATTGCAATTTCAGTCCACTGAAGTCGCTTTTTATACGGTCAGTCTACTGATCAATCCCCCTAAAAGTGAGAAGAAAAATTTATGTTTTCCACTTCACAACATATAAGGTTTGATTCTTCATAAAAGTTGTAGCAAAAATTCCCCTGAAAAACTTTGTCGAAGACACCATGTTCGTAGCTTCGTTACTTTTGGAGATTTTTTCATTTTAAGTTGCAGTCGACGCAGATTGCGGTCTAGTTGTTTCCTATTGAAAATTGGCCCGATCGGTCATTGCGTTCCAAAGTTATTGAAAAAACCCAGATTAATCCACCTAGCGGTGATAGTGCCTTTCTCGTTTCTTGTAAGAGAGTAATTTCTTCGCACTTTTGGTATGAAAAAAAGTATTTTGGCCATAACTTCTGAGCCCATAGTCCGATCCGGCCAATTTTAGTAGGAAACAATGGGACATGATTCTGCGTCGAATGTTGCGAGTAAATCGGCCTAGAGTAAGTGCCTAAACAGGGAAAAAACAATTTCTTGTAAAAACTGGCCATAACTCCGAAGCCTATAGTCCACTGGGCCGGTTTTCGATACGAAACAATGGGACAAGATTCCGCGTCGAATGCAACTTGTTGCGAGCAAATCGGTTGAGGATAAATGCCTAAGAAATGAAATGGTTAAGGATAAGTGCCTGAGAAATCAGTGAGATTATTTTGCGCACACACATACACACACAGACATCTATTTAATTCGTCGAGCTGAGTCGATCGGTATACACCCGATTCTTTTTTTACACGGATTATTTTCACACGGATTTTTTTACACGGCTTTATTTACACGGATTCTTGAAATAATATGGATTTTTTTTGCACGGTTTCTCGAAATAGCACGGATTTTTTTTACACGGATTTTCGAAATAACACGGATTTTTTTTACACGGAACGCATCCCCCATATTAACAAAGACCCTTTTTTTACACGGACATTTTTTACACGGCTTTTTTTGACACGGTTTCTCGAAATAGCACGGATTTTTTTAGACTTGATCCCCGGGGAGACTTGATCACCCCCTGATTTATCGAGAACTAAAGTAGTTTTGTTCTAGCGTGACCTTCACGTGGTGAGTTATTTTTTGGGTTGACAACCTTATTTATTCTGCAGGGCGGCTTGTATGTTTTGACCTTCCTAAAGATTTTTTTATTGGCCACGCAAAATTTGAATAACTTTTCATAACAATGACCAAATGCTTTCGTTTTTTTCACAGCACGAAGCCATAAATGTGCTTAATGATTTGTACTGGTGGAAATGTCAACATTCCATCAAAGTTTTAGGATATTTGGATTTGAAGTTATTGCCTCAATATGGGGACATTTGATCCCCCATTAGTCACTCATACAAAAATTTGGCGAAAAAATTCAAAAAAATATAAATCTGTTCTCAGGCTTCTGATTTTTTTGTAGATTTGACAAATTTGATGAAGGGTTGGCAGGAAACATTATTTATTGGGTAGATATCATAAAAAGAGGATCAAGTCTCCCCAAATTCAAAAATAACATGTGCTGTCGACTTCAATAACAAAAATCGTTCATGTATACGCACAGCAATTCGAAAATTGCGCGTTTTTTAAAGGAAGAATATTTAAAAAATCTGAGGGCACCTTTCTAATTTTAACAAAGCAAGCTCTTGAAGAGGGATCAATTTCCCCCGAATATTTTTTTGACAGCACTCTAAAAAATCGATTATGTATCAATAATAACAATATTTTAAGGACTGTCATACATCAGTAAAGTTAAATACTATATTTCTTAGAGAGTCAGTGTGGAAATCGCGTATGTTTATTTATTTTTGGCTGTGATACATCGACAATCAGAAAAGGGGATCAAGTCTACCCAGTCTCCCCTATACTTTGTATACAAGAAAGGCAAAAAGAATTTTGGTCATAATAAGCTAGACTTTTAAATGTGCTTTTATACGAAAAAAAAATAATAATTTAGCCATAACTTCGAAGCCCATAGTCCGATCGGGTCAATTTTCAATAGGAAACAATGGGACAGGATTTTGCGTCGAATGCAATTTGTTGCGAGCAAATCGGTTGAAAATAAGTGCCCAAAAGGTGAGCTAGACTTTTTAATATGCTTTTTTATGAAAAAAAAATTTTTGGCCATAACTTATAAGCCCATAGTTCGATCGGGTCAATTTTCAATAGGAAACAATGGGACAGGATTCTGCGTCGAATGCAACTTGTTGCGAGCAAATCGGTTGAGAATAAGTGCCCAAAAAGTGAGCTAGACTTTTTAATGTGCTTTTTTATGAAAAAAAGTATTTTGGCCATAACTTCTAAGCCCATAGTTCGATCGGGTCAATTTTCAATAGGAAACAATAGGACTGGATTTTGCTTCGAATGCAATTTGTTGCGAGCAAATCGGTTGAGATTAAGTGCCCAAAACGTGAGCTAGACTTTTTAATGTGCTTTTTTATGAAAAAAAAGTATTTTGGCCATAACTTCTAAGCCCATAGTTCGATCGGGTCAATTCTCAATAGGAAACAATAGGACAGGATTTTGCGTCGAATGCAATTTGTTGCGAGCAAATCGGTTGAGAATAAGTGCCCAAAAAGTGAGCTAGCCTTTTCGCGCACACACACACATACACACCCACATACACACACACACACAGACATCACTCCAATTCATCAAGCTGAGTTGATCGGTATATAACACTATGGGTCTCCGGGCCTCCTATAAAAAGTTCGTTTTTGGAGCGAACATATAGCCTTTACGTATACTTTGTATACGAGAAAGGCAAAACATTGTTTTTTGTCAAGGGAACAAACTCAAAAACGAAATTTTTTTTCAAAGGTTGCAGCAATGTATTCAAATGACCACAAATGGGTATGAATTGGTGAAAAAAGTAAAATCTATCCCCCTGAAGTCCTATTTCGACCTCTTATGTGTTTTTCTTATTTATTTTTTATGCGCGAGAAAGGCACCACCAACGCTAGGTGGATTGATCTGAGTTTTTTTCATTTTCATTTCCACATTTTTTGCATGTTCTAGAAATTTTAAGATAATATTAAAATACGCCATTTGTGTGGCTATTGTGACTTAAAACTTAAAAAAGTTAAAACAGTTTTATTGGATTTTTTAGTCATATTTGATTTAACTGCTACTTGACACCGGGAAAATTGTGGCAGTCAATCTCATACGCATAACAAAGCACAAGTAATGAACTTTAAATTAATACCTGAACTGTAGAGTTGTAAGCAAATGTAAGTAATGTTTCATCAAAAACTATTTCCTACTTTGCAAGGTAGAAATCAATTATCCCCCACAAGGAGTTAATGAACCAATGCACCATGCGTCTCCATAATATTGTATGCTTACATACATCGAACATGTTTTGCTTCCAGCAAAAATGTTACAAGTACAGCGGATTTATGCTCCTATTCTAAATCAACATAAGACATCACAGTCATCACGTCTTTTATTTAATATTTCCACCTGCTCGTGCATTTATCTGCATGAGCAATTAAAACGCAAAGCTTCTCTTTCAGTTGGTGAATGGATTCAAACTCATCTTCCCTTCGGTTTTTCTAGAGCAGACCCGTTCCGTTCATCGATTGGTGCGCATGCAGCGAAATGAAATCGCACCAGAGATCCTTTCCAAATCTTTTACAATAGATAGGTAAATGTTACTGAAATACAAAACCAGAATTGGATTTCGTATCACTAACAGGCTCAGAACTTTTTCCCTTTGGAATTAGTGTATATGCTAGAGTAGGACATAATTCACTTTTTATCACTTCTGCAGATGACAGATTTTAGCGTTCACAGTTGGTGAAGTCTTGAAGGTAAAAAACATGCAAAGTTAAATTACAATCGCTTTTGCAAGCTTCCGTCTTTTTTTGTCTCTTTTGCGGTAGGCTGTAGCGTTTGAGTTCGTTACCGTCACCGAGCAGTTACTATTTCTTTTTATGTTTCATCTAGGAAGGAAGTTCTCCCGATTCCACACTTAAATTTCATAAATTATGCCTGCATGTGTAAGCACCAAAAGTGTCACTTACATTTACGGTCGTCGTTTCTGCGCAACAGGGAAAAAGGAAAAAAGCTTGTAATAACTCTGACAATTTGTATAATGTTTTTGAAATATGGCTCTTCCTAGGTGGTTGTTTCGCACATAATAAAAGAATACAAGAATCGCGAACTAAGTCAGCTGCTATTTCATTTAAAGTGAGGAAGTTTAGAGGAAATTGTTTGCTCTTTTTATTCTTATTTGTTGGCATTATCCATCTATAGGTGCGCATAAAACAAATTGTACCCAGGCAGAAGCCATAAACTGAATAACAAAACATGATATGGACTTGATTGATATAAGAGATAAAAGAACAGGCAGCAATATCAAAAATTTGCACCGAAATATCATTTAAATATCTAGATATGCTATGGATAAGAACAAATTAACGGCACATGATATTGATCACTTCTTACAAATAGCATAACATGATATCCTCATGATATTTTAGTGCAAAAAATTGATATTGTCGTCTGATCTTTTATCTCTTATATCAATCAAGTCCATATCTCATTTTGCTCTCAAATCATGATTTGATATGATTGAGCTATTCTCTTCTTCTCGGGTAGTGGTTCTAATTTTTAACGAACTGTATCGAGCATTGCTCATCTTCGTGAACGAGGATATTCTTTATAAAATAAGCGCATGAGTAGGTACATATGAATATTGTGTCCTTTTAACAAGCAAAGTATTACAGGGCAGTCAAAAGCCATTTGGTGCGGTTTAGCACCAGGAACCCGGATCATGTATAAATTGCTCGCTGATATCCTAAGTTTTCTAGAGTTCTAAAATCTGTCAAAAACTTTAAAGCTTTTGCAATTCATATCCGGAATGAATAATCTAAGGGCAGACACACAGGTTGATGGTAGTTTTCATCACCAAATACCGGTGCCCTTTTAACGAGTTACAGCGCAGCGTGTCATTCAGAACAGCTGCATTCCCATATAATTTGTCACGTTCAAATAGAATGGAATTTTGCATCCGATCGAAAAAGTACTTTCATTCGGAGCTGAATGGCGTACGTCTCCGCTTCTAGTGGGGATTATTTATGTTATCATGTTGATGCAACTCACATGTAGCAAGCGGAGTTGAAAATACACACGCTTTGACACAGCTGGCAAATAGCATCTCGGTTCGCGTATGCTCGGATGCTGCGTACATAAGAGTTCTCCTCGTTCTCGCATCGGGCATGAGTGGCACCATCAAGTGTCTCGATTTCCGCTTCGTGTTTCTCTTCGTCCTTGTTGCATCCTATCACCATTGAAAGCGTCGAGTGCCAACAAGAGAGGAGTCTGTTTCGGTGCTTCCTTTGATAACTCCAATGAAAGCGCTGCGCCAGGCAGCGAAAAACGATTTTAATTGAAAATAAATATTTTTTCGTTTGTTCCAATTAACAATCTCTGAATGTGAAAAAATAATGATACGATAAATAATTTTCGCGTCGGAATAAGGGCTCGCAGCGTGTGTCCGGTCCCGTCCATTTATCCATTATCCCATGTACAATCCGATGCACTACGGTTCGTTAGCCAGAGGGCACGATCCGGTTAGTCAGAGCTGATGATGCGTGAAGCTACACGCCAGAAAGCTGAAAGATCGCTCACGGTCACACCACTGTACAAATAGTTGCTTCTTCTTCTCATCTGACTGACTTCGCATCCCCTGGTAATATCCTGCCCGCGGCATACATAGTATGTATTCAGAGTTTTTACAATTTCTCAACTAGGGTAGAGTGCCCAATAGTGGACCCTCCAGCCGTTTTTGCATTATTACAGCATAATGTGAACCTACCTTACAGTCCTATGAGTTGAAGAAGTTTAAGAAGAACGTCGCGAAACGGATCATGAAAATCAAATGAAATGTCGACTATAGGGAAGCAATTTCCTACTATGGACCCCCAGGGGGTCTAGTCTAGGGCGAATTCAGTCAGACTTTAAAATGTTAATTCCAACGAATAAAGTCGTGTATTTGAGTATTTTATGTATGTATCATGAAGAGGAGATGCAGAACTTGTTAGATATCAAGTAGAATTAATATGTTGAATATCTCATGACAGGAAGAGCAAAACTCCGCTAATAGGGAGTCTACTATTGGACATTTTACCCTAGGTACGAGATTTTCAAGTTTATTATTCTTTCATTCGTATCATACAGAGCAAGCACGTATCCAGTCAATTTCAGTTTGATTTGTAGTTGCACATCGCATAGCTGTGCCCCATAAGAAATTACAGTTTGATTATAATGACTTTGTTGTGAATGTAAGCGAATATACATGCAATGGATTTCAAATTTATTACAAGTTTTTTAACCCACCTTTGCAAAAGCCAAAATCTGACTACTTTTCATACGGTGCTGAAACTTAAAACGTTTTTTCAGCATAAGTAAGAGAAGGATCTACCATTATTTACCCGTTTCGGTCTGACCTAGAAATCAACATTGAAATAACCCGTGTAGGCTCATTTTTCGTCCGATTGCCATGAAATTTTCAGGGAAGAAGCGTCATCATATCTATTTTGTGGTACATGACTTGATTTGACCATGGTGCCAATCCGGCCGGATTTATTAAGGGGGGGTCCTGGGTCAGATGCAGTCAAAAACGGGTCATTTTTTTAAAACCATTGATAAATGAACGAAAGTGACCAGAATGCTGATGCAAACGTGGTCAATCATCATTGATCAGCATCAGAAGTTAGTTTTGACACATTTGAATCACTAGGACATGGTTCCGGATGTTCCGGGAACCTGGTTCCCTGGGGTATCCCTGGGGTGGTGGACACTTTTCAAGTGAACACAACCCAGTCTTGCGACATATCAAACTTCATGGTTTTGGAATAGAATCCTAATAAATGAGTTTTTAGGAGGTTTTGTACACTTTGGCCACATCCGGAAGTGTTCACGGGAATTTGGTTCCCCCAAGAAAGTGGTCAAATCTTGCCTAGCACTAAAACCTTGCGATACATCAATGATTTTGAAAAACAAGCACAATACATGATTTTTTGAGAGATTTTGGACACGTTGATCACGTCCGAAAGTGTTCCCGGGAGCCTGGTTTCCTCAGGGAAGTGGACAAATTTTGATTAGCACCGAAACCCATCTTCCGACCCATCGAACTCCATGATTTTGAAAAACATGCTCAATGGATGAAATATTGAGAGGTTTTGGACACATTGGTCACGTCCGGATGTGTTCTTGGGCGCCTGATTTCTTCAGGGGACCGGACAAAGTTCGATTAGCACCGAAATCTTGGGGCATATCAAATTCCATGATCTTAAAAGACAAGCAAAATATATGAATTTTTGAGAGATTTTGGACACATTGGCCTCGTCCGTAAGTGTTCCCGAGAGCCTGATGGTTCCCTCAGAGAAGCTAACAAATTTCGATAAGCACCGAAACCCATCTTGCGACACATCAAACTCCATGGTTTTGAAAGACAAACTCAATAGATGGGTTTTTGAGAGATTTTGGACACATTGGCCACGTCCGGAAGTGTTCCCGGGAGCCTGGTATCCTCAAGGAAGCGAACAAATTTCGATTAGCGCCGAAACCCATCTTGCGGTATGCCAAACTCCATGACTTTGAAAGACAAGCTCAATAAATGAGTTTCTGAGAATCAGAAGTTAGTTTTGATGCATTTGAATCACCAGGACATGGTTCCGGATGTTCCGGGAACCTGGTTTCCTGGGGTATCCCTGGGGTGGTGGACACTTTTCAAGTGAACACAACCCAGTCTTGCGACATATCAAACTTCATGGTTTTGGAATAGAATCCAAATAGATGACTTTTTCGGAGGTTTTGGACACTTTGGCCACATCCGGAAGTGTTCCCGGGATCCTGGTTCCCTCAAGGAAGTGGACAAATTTCGATTAGCACCGAAACCCATCTTGCGACATATCAAACTCCATGATTTTGCAAGACAAGCTCAATAAATGAGTTTTTGACAAGTTTTGGACACATTGGCCACGTTCGGAAGTGTTCCCGGGAACCTGGTTTCCTCAAGAAAGTGGACAAATCTCGATTAGCACCGAAACCCATCTTGCGACATATCAAACTCCATGATTTTGAAATACAAGCTCAATAGATGAGTTTTTGAGAGGTTTTGGATACATTGGCCACGTTCGGAAGTGTTCCCGGGAGCTTGGTTCCCACAGGGAAGTGGACAAACTTTGATTAGCACCGAAACGATTTGAAAAACACGCACAACACATGATTTTTTTTAGAGGTTTTGGACACATTGGCCTCGTCCATAAGTGTTCTCGAGAGCCTGATTCCCTCAGGGAAGCTAACAAATTTCGATTAGCGCCGAAACCCATCTTGCGGTATGCCAAACTCCATGACTTTGAAAGACAAGCTCAATAAATGAGTTTCTGAGAGGTTTTGGACACATTGGTCACGTCCGGAAGTGTTCCCGGGAACCTGGTTCCCTCAGGGAAGCGGACAAATTTCGATTAGCACCGAAACCCATCTTGCGACATATCAAACTCCATGATTTTGAAAGACAAGCTCAATAGATGAGTTTTTGAGAGGTTTTGGATACATTGGCCACGTTCGGAAGTGTTCCCGGGAGCTTGGTTCCCACAGGGAAGTGGACAAACTTTAATTAGCACCGAAACGATTTGAAAAACACGCACAACACATGATTTTTTGAGAGGTTTTGGACACATTGGCCTCGTCCGTAAGTGTTCTCGAGAGCCTGATTCCCTCAGGGAAGCTAACAAATTTCGATTAGCGCCGAAACCCATCTTGCGGTATGCCAAACTCCATGACTTTGTAAATAAATGAGTTTCTGAGAGGTTTTGGGCACATTGGCCATGTCCGTAAGTGTTCCCGGGAACCTGGTTCCCTCAGAGAAGTGGACAAATTTTGATTAGCACCGGAACCCATCTTGCGCCATATCAAACTCCATGATTTGAAAGACACGCACAACACATGATTTTTTGAGAGGTTTTGAACACATTTACCACATCCGGAAGTGTTCCCGGGAGCCTGATTCCCTCAGGGGACCGAACACATTTCGATTAGCACCGAGACCCATTTGGGGCATGTCCAACTCCATGATTTTGAAAGACAAATTGAATACATGAATTTTTTTTTTGAGATTTTGGACACATTGGCCACGTCCGGAAGTGTTCTTAGGAACCTGGTTCCCTCAAGGAAATAAACAAATTTAGATTAGTACCGAAACTCATCTTGAGTTTGAAAATCAAGCAAAATAATAAAGTTTGATATGTCGTAAGATGGGTTTTGGAGCCAATCGAAATTTGACCGCTTCGCTGAGAGAACCAGGCTCCCGGGAACACTCCCGGACTTGGCCAGTGTGTCCAAAATCTCTCAAAAATTCAAGTATTGTGCTTGTCTTTTAATATCATGGAGTTGGACATGCCCCAAAATGGGTTTCGGTGCTAATCGAAATTTGTTCGGTCCCCTGAGGGAATCAGACTCCCGGTGTCCAAAACCTCTCAAGAACTCATCTATTGAAATTGTCTTCCAAAATCATGGAGTTTGATATGTCGCAAGATGGGCTTCGGTGCTAATCGAAATTTGTCCGCTTCCCTGAGGGAACCAGGCTCCCGGGAACACTTCCGAACGTGGCCACTGTGTCCAAAACATCTCAAAAACTCATCTATAGAGCTTGTATTTCAAAATCATGGAGTTTGATGTGTCGCAAGATGGGTTTTGGTGCTAATCGAAATTTGTCCACTTCCGTGAGGGAACCAAGATCCCAGGAACACTTCCGGATGTGGCCAATGTGTCCAAAACCTCCTAAAAACTCATCTATTAGCATTTTTTTCCAAAACCATGAAGTTTGATATGTCGCAAGACTGGGTTGTATTCACTTGAAAAGTGTCCACCACCCCAGGGTTACCCCAGGGAACCAGGTTCCCGGTACATCCGGAACCATGTCCTAGTGATTCAAATGTGTCAAAACTAACTTCTGATGCTGGTCAATGATGATTGACCACGTTTGCATCAGCATTCTGATCACTTTCGTTCATTTATCAATGGTTTTAAAAAAAATGACCCGTTTTTGACTGCATCTGACCCAGGACCCCCCCTTAATAAATCTGGCCGGATTGGCACCATGGTCAAATCATGTCATGTACCAAAAAATAGACATGATGACGCTTCTTCTCTGAAAATTTCATGGCAATCGGACAAAAAATGAGCCTACACGGGTTAGACCGAAACGGGTTAAAAATGCGGCCAATACTAGTGAATGGTTCATTATGCCCATAATTTGTGCGTGCACCCTGAAAGATCAAAACGAATTGAGTCGAAGTTGACGATAGGGAACATTTAGATAAATCAGGGAGAGCAAATGTGGGCAATCAATTCTGGATTGTCGAAGGTCCGCAACAAATAGAGCCCTGGATACGTCACGACGCTCATCAATTATCAAAAAAGTAATGCAACCTTTCCTCGAATAATGTGAAACAAGTACCATCCTGAAAATGGACGAAAAATGATAAAGCCGTTACAAATATTTAATTAAAATTATGTCCTACTGGGTCAAGGGGGGAGGAGGTGTTAAAAAAAATGAAAAAAATCCTCAAATTCGTTAAAGGGGGGAAATTCTCAAAATAATCCAAATTTTTTTTGTTGCCCTCTCAAAATATTATTTTTGGGCAAAAAATCGGGTATACTCCGTTAAGCATAAGTACGTTAGGCATAAAGACGTTTGGCATAACGGACGTTAAGCATAAGGGACGTTAGGCATAATGTACGTTCGGCATAATGGACGTTAGGCATAAAATGACCCAAAGAACAGTCCACAACATAAATAAGGCAGACTAATGTCAAATATAGTATATGTGTGGCCTGCTTCTGCCAAGCAAGCCGGCTGGTGTGCTGGTCGCGCGTCCGTGCTTGATGATTGCCCGATGAAGAGAGAGGCCGACTCATGGCCTGCTATTCACTGATCAATGATAATCGAAGATCCGTTATACGGAAGATGGTTGCATATCTGTCATCAATACACACTGAATGTGTAATACCCAATTTGTAATATATCTCACCCTCACAGTATATTACAAATATAGTCCATATCGTGAATATCTATATATTAGGCAACAGACAACACATTCACACCATCTTGTGTCACAAAAGGCAACTAACGCATGAAAACGCTAGCCAAGGTAGTTACGATAGTTACAAAAATTACAATTATTTTACAATTTAAAAAATATAAATTTTTCAAATGTTTATTTTCAAACTCAGATTTCAAAATGGCGTCGTGGGATGATTTGTAGTATATAACTTTGATATGTTATACTGCATATTGCATCATACGTTTATGCACCCCTCGGAATGTCTCATCACTACATTGCTTACCTGTTGTGACACCGCGGCGCTACTGTATTGTCTCTTCAAATCAGCCAGAGTGGACTATATTGGTAATAGAGTATATTTGATAATGCCAAACGTCCATTATGCCTAACGTCCTTATGCCTAATGTACTTATGCCAAACGTCGAGGACCAAAGAATCCGAAGGAGGGAGACATAATTGTTTTTAAATTAAAAAACACAGATTAATCCACCTAGCGGTGATGGTGCCTTTCTCGACCTTCGTAAAATGTGTGTGCTTGAAAATAGATGAAAAATGAAAATGAAAATAGCTAGTAGCTAGGAGTAAAAAAGACAAATTTCTTTGTCCGTTCTATGAAAATCAGATTATTTATGGCAAAGATATTGCAGATCCAGTTGAAAACCGAAAATCATATTTTGTCCCATTCCCGGATGTCGCGACTGCATCGCGAGTGGTGCCTGACTATGGCACAGTTGCGCACTACTCGCGATGCAGTTGCAACATCCGGAAATGCGAGAAAATGCGATTGTCGCGAAACCTCGGTTCGGTTTTCAGCTTGATCTACAATATGCTAATAAGAATTTCGACATTTTTGTTTCCTTTTCCAATCTTTTGACGTACATACCCTGTTTTATTTTACCCAGTCATATATTTTAAGGATATCACTTTTGGATGTAAATTGAACTGAAGCTCCGACTACACAAAAAGAAAACGAAAATGTCATTCCCATCAAGCGAGCGGAGGGCAATATTTATTATGATATAAATCTCATGACCGTCTTTCTACCAAACTCTCGTATGAAGAGGAAGGGAAATGTATCAGTGTGGAAGCATCCGATAGTTCGTTTTCGGAAAGAAATTATAGCTTTTCGGTACAACTTTGTTGCACAAGAAAGGCAAAAAGTATTTTGGCCATAATTTCAAAGGTAATAGTCCAATCTGGCCAACTTTCTAAATAGAACAGGATTCCGCATCTAATGCAATTTGTTGTGAGTAAATCGGTTGAGGGGAAGCCCATTAAAAGTCATCTAGACTTTTACTCGCTTTTATAACACATAGTATATTTTGGCCATAATTTCTGTGCCCATGGTCCAAATTTTCAATAGAAAACAATACGACAGGATTCCGCGTCGAATGAAACTTGTTGGAATTATAGATAGTGGAATATATAGATGAGTGAAGATAAATCCTCTGTCTCCAAACGAACTGTCAAACGTGTCTCCAAACGAGCATGACGTCACGATTTCAATGGAAACGTTAAGGGCTGTGACGTCATATGTGCGTGTGCACGGGCAGAAAAATCGACTCAGCCATGCTTTCGCTCATCTATATATTCTACTATCTATAGTTGGAATTAAATCGGTTGAGGATAAGTTCCAAAAAAGTGAGCTAAACTTTTCGCACTTTTGGTGCGCGCACACACACACAGAGACATCATCGCAGTTCATCGAGCTTATACGTATATAACACTATGAGTCTGCAGGCCTTCTGTAAAAGTTTGGTTTTGGAGCGAACATACAGCCTTTTCGTAGAAAAAGGCAAAAATGGTGTTTCAGCCATAATTTCCGATCCCATAGTCCGATCTAGCCAATTTTCAATAGAAAACAATGGGACAAGATTCTGCGTCGAATGCAATCTGTTGCGAGCGTCAATAGATGAAGTTCATTTCATTCATTTTTCATTTATTTAGTCTACATCTATACAGATAACACTGAATCAACAATTTGACGCCACAATACACGGTTCGAGGCCGCATCTCTCCATCCTCGAATACGCCCCACGCTCGCCAAGTCGTTCTGCACCTGGTCTGCCCATCTCGCTCGCTGCGCTCCACGTCGTCTCGTACCTGCCGGATCGGAAGCGAACACAATAGATGAAGTCTAAGTGCTAAAAAAGTGAGCTAGACTTTTTCGAACTCTTTTTCACAATAAATAGTAATTTGACCATAACATCTAAGCCCATAGTCCGATCTGGCCAATTTTCAATAAGAAAATATGAGACATTCTGCGTCGAATGCAACTTGTTGTGAGCAAATCGGTTAAGGATATGTGCCTGAAAAATGAGTGACATTTTTTACGCGATTTTTTCGTATGAATTTGTATTTTGGCCATAACTTTCGATCCCATAGTCCGATCTGACCAATTTCAAATAGGAAACAATGGGACAGGATTCTGCGTCGAATGCAACTTGTTGCAAGCAAATCGATTGAGGATAAGTGCCCGAAAAATGAGTGACAATTTTTACGCGATTTTTTCGTATGAATTTGTGTTTTGACCATAACTTTTGATCCCATAGTCCGATCTGGCCAATTTCAAATAGGAAACAATAGGACAGGATTCTGCGTCGAATGCAACTTGTTGCGAGCAAATCGGTTGAGGATAAGTGCCCGAAAAATGAGTGACATTTTTACGCGATTTTTTTGTATGAATTTGTATTTTGGCCATAACTTCTGATCCCATAGTCCGATCTGGCCAATTTCAAATAGGAAACAATAAGACAGGATTCTGCGTCGAATGCAACTTGTTGCAAGCAAATCGGTTGAGGATAAGTGCCCGAAAAATGAGTGACATTTTTTACGCGATTTTTTCGTATGAATTTGTATTTTGGCCATAACTTTCGATCCCATAGTTCGATCTGGCCAATTTCAAATAGGAAACAATGAGACAGGATTCTGCGTCGAATGCAACTTGTTGCGAGCAAATCGGTTGAGGATAAGTGCCCGAAAAATGAGTGACATTTTTTACGCGATTTTTTCGTATGAATTTGTATTTTGGCCATAACTTTCGATCCCATAGTTCGATCTGGCCAATTTCAAATAGGAAACAATGGGACAGGATTCTGCGTCGAATGCAACTTGTTGCGAGCAAATCGGTTGAGGATAAGTGCCCGAAAAATGAGTGACATTTTTTACGCGATTTTTTTGTATGAATTTGTATTTTGGCCATAACTTCTGATCCCTTAGTCCGATCTGACCAATTTCAAATAGGAAACAATGGGGCAGGATTCTGCGTCGAATGCAACTTGTTGCAAGCAAATCGGTTGAGGATAAGTGCCCGAAAAATGAGTGACAATATTTACGCGATTTTTTCGTATGAATTTGTATTTTGGCCATAACTTTCGATCCCATAGTTCGATCTGGCCAATTTCAAATAGGGAACAATGGGACAGGATTCTGCGTCGAATGCAACTTGTTGCAAGCAAATCGGTTGAGGATAAGTGCCCGAAAAATGAGTGACAATTTTTACGCGATTTTTTTGTATGAATTTGTATTTTGGCCATAACTTCTGATCCCATAGTCCGATCTGGCCAATTTCAAATAGGAAACAATAGGACAGGATTCTGCGTCGAATGCAACTTGTTGCAAGCAAATCGTTGAGGATAAGTGCCCGAAAAATGAGTGACAATTTTTACGCGATTTTTTCGTATGAATTTGTATTTTGGCCATAACTTCTGATCCCATAGTCCGATCTGACCAATTTCAAATAGGAAACAATGGGACAGGATTCTGCGTCGAATGCAACTTGTTGCAAGCAAATCGGTTGAGGATAAGTGCCCGAAAAATGAGTGACAATTTTTACGCGATTTTTTCGTATGAATTTGTATTTTGGCCATAACTTTTGATCCCATAGTCCGATCTGGCCAATTTCAAATAGGAAACAATAGGACAGGATTCTGCGTCGAATGCAACTTGTTGCGAGCAAATCGGTTGAGGATAAGTGCCCGAAAAATGAGTGACATTTTTTACGCGATTTTTTCGTATGAATTTGTATTTTGGCCATAACTTTTGATCCCATAGTCCGATCTGGCCAATTTCAAATAGGAAACAATAGGACAGGATTCTGCGTCGAATGCAACTTGTTGCGAGCAAATCGGTTGAGGGTAAGTGCCCGAAAAATGAGTGACATTTTTTACGCGATTTTTTCGTATGAATTTGTATTTTGGCCATAACTTCTGATCCCATAGTCCGATCTGGCCAATTTCAAATAGGAAACAATAGGACAGGATTCTGCGTCGAATGCAACTTGTTGCGAGCAAATCGGTTGAGGGTAAGTGCCCGAAAAATGAGTGACATTTTTTTTAGTAGTTTTGCGCACACACACACACACATACACACACACACACACGCACACACACACACACACAGACATCACCTCGATTCGTCGAACTGAGTCGATTGGTATATAACACTATGGGTCTCCGGGCCTTCTATAAAAAGTTTGTTTTTGGAGCGATCATATAGCCTTTACCGTATACTTAGTATACGAGAAAGGCAAAAATATGCCCCCCCTCGGATTTTTTTTCCCAAAAATAATAATTTGAAGGGGCAACAATAAAACTTTTGGAAAATTTTGAGGATTTTCAAAACATTCTTCAATACAGCCGAGGAGTTCAATTATTTTATCCATTATATTATTTATTTTTTATTGTCCGGACCTTTCGGAGACCAGTAGGAAATAGTTTTTAATAAATATTTGTAACGGCCTAAGTTAAAAATATGTTTCCCGAGAAGGAAAATTCTCGCAAGAGCTTGAAAACCAACGAAAGGGATAATGTTTTCGCCAAAAGTCAATTATCAACCTGAAGCTGAGATACCGAACAATTAGAGAAAATTCGCTCCCCTAGTGCCGAAACATATCTTCAGTGGCAAAATAGTCCTTCCCCATGGAATGATCTTAAATTTTTAATTTGTTTAAATTTAATCATTGACATTACAGAGTGTCAGCTCACAATAATAGTGATTTTCTGCGTTGGCTATTGTGGTTGCTGCGCACGTTTGGTCTGAAAGAGGATTGAGAATGAATATTTCATGCCAATTTAACTCATTAGCTAAATCTGATTATCGGTTAATTGATGTTGTATTACCAATGCAAATTTGTACGTCAGCGGCAAAAATTCAATTTTATCTCGCATCTAGCTCAATTTGGGTTAGGTAAACCGTTCATCATAAATGGAGGCATTGCATTGTTGTTCTAATTTTGTTGCAGCCATAAACCTAAATCATATCTGTCTAATTAACTGCTTTTGAATTAAGCAAATCTGATGGTTTAGTTGAGAAGACACATGGGAATCAGCTGTTTGAACTTGTAATTCTCATGATTTCCTGATCGCGATATTCGACATGTACTTCCCAAAATATATTTATGTTCAGGTTTTCCTGTATACATGTTGCCATACACAACTGTACATTTATTTAGTTAACGGATGTTAAGGAATTTGTATAACAGGTTTAGTCACGGCCGGAGACGAGCCAGCTTAGGGTTGAAAGCTTCCCTCATAAAGATAACAAAAATAAATGTTTAGTCACAAAGCGTTAATGCAGAAATCTACCATGCGTCTCCATATACTTTTATGCTTATGTGATTTTGTATTTGTATTTTGCATTTTATTGAGGGAAAAGCCTGCTGGAGTGGAGTTTGTCAGTTAAAAAGAACTCCTTCTCCAGTAGGCATAAAACCTCTTTTTTTTCGGTACCAACAGTTAACAAACCAAATGATACAATGATTTCTTGAAACTAACATCATTATCAGTAACACGTTAAAATCTTACATTATTATAATCACCTAACAATAATTATTGGGCAGAGGACAGATATCTGGTATACATTTTTTCAGAGTAGACCGGCGCAAATTAATATCGAACACATTATAAGATTTGTTAAAAACTCTACACATAATGCTGACGGGCTCATTTTTACCACATTTCCTATAAAATAGTTGTGAATCTCGATTATCGGCTTCAGCTGCAGACGGTTAAGTGGCCAAAAGGAATACGCTGTAGAAGATTCGTGAACCGACTGAATGCATCTTGGCATCCTGCTCACCGGAATTAACTGTAACATTTAATCATTGGATTAAGGAGAATATTATGTATTTAGGTTTAAATCATTGGATTGTAATAACTCTTTGTGCTTTATAATTATATTTTTCATCATTGGGGCAATATAACGCCTGTTGATGGTACAAACAATAAACAATAAACAATAAACAATAATTTGTACGAGACAAGGGAAGACGAAAGAAGTTATGAGAACGGAGATCACGGAGACGAACATCAATATTAAGCAAACCGAGTAAACCACAACAATCAATGTTTGAGAGTAGCAGATCTGAGACGAATGATGCTTTGGCAACATCACGACGTAAAGAAAGTGGTTCGAGACCAATTAGCTTGCAGCGATCTTCGTATCTTGGTAGATTCTGAGGGTCACTCCAGTGTAAATGGCGTAGAGCAAAACGTACAAACTTCCGCTGAATAGACTCGAATTCTGTTTTGGTAGTATGGAGCCCAGAATGCTGAACATTTTTCAATTGGCTACATTTGGCAGCATTATTGCCATGTTTTGATGACGAAAGTTCATTCACGCTCGAATGCCAGTTATTTCTGCTTTTTCTCGCCTCATTTATTTATTGATTTTCAGTGATTTCATTGGACGATAATAGAACCAACGCAGTTGCAGTGAATGTGCACGTATTCATTTATAACTATAGTTCTGATTTTGAGTGCTTCCTATTCGTGATTAGATCTGACCAAAGAGTCTCATTCGTCCATTTTTTGAAGCACCATTCGCCAGACAAAATAAGAAACATCCCGAAGCCGACAGCACTACAAACTTATTTTTTTTACCGGGATCTCAGCAAAATGTTGAGCTTTTACCGAGAATCGCACAGCCGTGCCCCAGCAAACATGTTTTTTGCCGAGATTTCTGTCACAATTGCTGATAATCAGCAAATAATTTGCCGAAAATCAGCTAACAAACCCTTTTTTTGCCGGAATATCAGTTTTTTTTATGTTGCTGGCGCACGGCTGTGCGGATTTTTGCCGAGCTGCAGAAATAAAAACTGAGTGTGTAGCATTGCAAGTTGATGCAAAAGTATAATATTGCTAATGCCGTTTAATTTTGCGTGGCCAACATCTAGTTCGTCGCGACCTAGCAGCCATAGTACTGGTACCATAATGGGCCAAACACAATTGATACGTTTGCGTGCGTTTTGACAGTTTTCCCATGGGAAAACTGTCAAAACGCACGCAAACGTATCCATTGTGTTTGGCCCATAAGTGTCAAACGTACGTAGGTGACAAAGCATTTCCTACAACATGATGCCTAATAAAAGGCAAAGTTTCACTTATTAAACCTAATTTCGGAAAAATACAACTAATAAACACATAGCCATTAGCATTCTAGAGCTTATACTTCTTCTGTATTGCATGCAATTTACTAAAGCGATTTCTGCCGTCCTAGGACTGATGTCCTGTTGAACAACAGGTGTTTACGTTTTTATCCTTGCTCTATACTCTTCGCATGGCCATTAGTTCAACTGTGTTGTTTCTAGTTGCAAAAAAATCGAAAATCGATGTCCAAAACACAGCTGAAACAGATCTTCTCTCGTATTATAAGCTAATGACACTTTACAATAAGTTTAAACAGTATCAACATTATTTAATGTTATTTAGAATAGTTAAGAATACAAATGTAAATAGGTCTACAATTATGATTGACGACAATAAATAAATAAATAAATAAAGTTGCTACCAAACTGCTCGAGTCATTAGCACCATTAGTCCATTAGTCCATTGATAATGGTTATAAACGGCTCAATAAGCATTTATACCTTAGCCATCAACGCAAAATTCAGTGTAGCCTGAAATCAGATCCTCAAAGATTTTGGAAATACGTTAACAAGCTACGGAAAGATTCAAGCTTCCCCCTCACGGTAACCAAGGATAAAACCGAAGCCTCATCAATCGAAGATGTGGTTGATCTTTTCCGCGATCAATTCAATGGAGTATTTGTAAAGGAATCCATTTCAGACGCCAACATTTGCGCGGCCGCTTCAAAAGTTCCCTTATTACTGGACACTGGACCTTTTCCCTCAATTACCACTCAACAAATTGAAATGGCCTGCAAAAAATTGAAATCTTCCAAAAACCCAGGCCCAGACGGCATTTCGTCATTGGTTTTAAAAAAATGTGTGACATCTATCGCTCAGCCACTGGCCAGGATTATGAATCTGTCACTATCAAGTGGTATTTTTCCAGTCTGTTGGAAAAAATCCTTTGTATTTCCTGTGTTTAAAAAAGGCGATAGGCGATTGGTTTCCAACTACCGTGGAATCGCGTCTTTGTGTGCAACTTCTAAGTTATTTGAGTTACTTGTCCTCGACGTCATGACGCACCATTGCTCCAGTTATATTTCGGAACATCAACACGGGTTCACATCAAAACGGTCAACTTCAACCAATCTGGTTCTCTACACAAGCTCAATAATCCAGGAAATGGAGCGAGGTAGCCAAACCGACGCAATCTACACGGATTTCTCAGCTGCCTTTGATAAAATAAACCATAAAATCGCAGTAGCTAAACTCTCCCGCCTAGGATTCAATGGCAGCTTTGTAGAATGGATTGAGTCATACTTGACTGGCCGGACAATGCAGGTTAAGCTCGGTGACTGCACATCATCTTCTTTCGATGTCACATTTGGGGTCCCTCAGGGCAGTCACCTGTGACCGCTTATTTTTCTGCTGTACCTCAACGATGCACACTTCGCATTAAGCTGTCACAGATTATCTTTCGCTGACGACTTCAAGCTGTATTATACCGTAAACCAGGATTGTGACGCCACCTTTCTACAAAATCAGCTCAACATCTTCGCCAAATGGTGTGAAATTAATAGAATGGTTCTAAATCCTGCCAAATGCTCGGTGATAACATTTTCGCGAAAGCATAATCCAATTTGTCATGAATACACTTTGCAAGGAGTCGCTCTTCAACGTGCCAGCGTAATTAAGGACCTTGGCGTCATTTTAGACTCCAAAATGTCCTTCAAGGATCATATATCTTATGTAGTAGCGAAGGCATCGTCACAGCTTGGGCTATTATTTCGAGTGACCAAACAATTCAAAGATGTGTATTGTCTCAAGGCTTTATATTGTTCACTGGTACGTTCTATCCTCGAGTATGGATCATCCGTTTGGGCCCCTTTCTACCAGAATGGAATTCAACGAATAGAGGCAGTGCAGAAAAAGTTCGTTCGGTTTGCTTTGAGGCATCTGCCTTGGAATGATCCTCTAAATCTTCCTAGATATGAAGATAGGTGCAGACTGATTGAACTGGATCTCTTGAGAATTCGTCGTGATGCTTCAAAGGCAACATTTATCGCCGATCTTCTTACCTTCCACATTGACTGTCCTGGCATACTTAGACTGCTGAACATCCGCATCAGAAGCCGTAATCTTCGCACCAACACATTTCTACATGTTCCAGTAACCAGGACCAACTACGGATATAACGCGCCACTAATTAGTATGTGTCGTCTATTTAATAATTGTTTTTGTGCATTTGACTTTAGCCTGTCTAGGACGACTATAAGAAAACATATTTTAAGATTTTTAACATGTTAGCATCAGTGTTTGTTTAACTCATAGCGGGCTTGGTAGTCATAAGGCTACTGCTTCTGCCTCATAAGCAGGAGGTCGTGGGTTCAATCCCAGGTCCGTTCCATTCTCCTACTTTGTATCTTTCTCTTTATTTATCATGTTCTAGCAATCGCTAGAAATGGAAATGGACTTCCATACCGTTTCCATTACTATTCCTATACCTTCAACTTGAGTATTCTAACAGTAATCTGCTAGAATTGGAAATGAACTATAGAGCTCGTTTCCTACATCCAATTAGAAAATCCATCAGTTACCTTCTCCTATCTATCACATTGGCAGCTCGTTAACCAAGACGGACCTCTGCCTCTCCAACCTAACCCAGAAATTCCAACAAATTCCGCATGAACTCGTGGCAAGTGCAGAGGTATATTCGGCTTGCAGTGGGCGAGTGATTGCATCATCATTTCCTCCCCCTTCCCTACATTGACTTGCATTCTGACGTGGCAGGCGCCAGTATGACCTAACAAATGAGATCAACAGTACTTGTACATTGAAGATGTGTGCTAGTCCCAAGCAAACATCTGTTGGTTCCCTGTGCAAGAACAGCTGATCTGGTCATAATGGAGTAGCAACTACGAGCAGTCAATCAAGCTCAAGCTCAAGCAAGCTGTTAGCATCAGTGTTTGTTTAACTCATGTCTGTAGGGTTGAAATGTGTACCTGTTGACGATAGAATTATGAATGAATAAATTAGGTAATTACAAATAGTGAGCGGACTGTAGAATCCGTGAGATCGCAAATATGGTATTAGATTGTCACGCGTGGAGTCACTAAGCGCTAGAGCTAGTGACTGATATGATTGAAAGTAATAACCATTCCGTGTCCAGCCACCGGCCAGTAAGGTTCGTTAAATTACCGCTCAAAAGTCCAATTTTATTCTGTAGTGTATTAGTGAATGAATGTATAGTCTGTAGTTCAAATAAATGTTTGATGTAGAGTGTAATAAATGTAGTGTAGTATCAGTGTAATAAAGTGTTTTAAACCTACGATACGGTGAATTACTTACCTGGGAATACCTACCTGCATACGGGAATCCCACATACTTACCTGGGGAGCTACAGACTGCCGGAAATAACTAGACGATCACAGAAAACACGGTGGAACACTTGGTAAAGGCCACAACAACAGGCACGAAAGCCCATCACCTTGTCTCAGTCCCCTGCGCGATTCGAACGAACTGGAGTGTTCGCCCGAAATCTTCACACAGTTTTGCACACCATCCATTTGAAGGATTTGCCGTACAGTAAAGATCTGGTCCGTTGTTTAGTGGCCGTCAACGAAGCCGGCTTGATAGCTTCCCACGAACTCATTCACTAATGGTGATAGACGACGGAAGATGATCTGGGATATCACTTTGTAGGCGGCATTGAGGATGGTGATCGCTCGAAAGTTCTTACACTCCATCTTATCGCCTTTCTTGTAGATGGGGCATATGACCCCTTCCTTCCACTCCTCTGCTAGCTGTTCAGTTTCCCAGATTGTATAGTGATGAACTTTATTTATAATTTAAAAATCACTTAATAAAGAAATAATATAAAAACCCAGATTCTGACAATCAGTTTGTGCAGGCAAGTGGCCTGCTTTTCCGGGAGCATCTTAATGAGCTCAGCTCCGATGCCATTCTTACCAGCTGCTTTATTGGTCTTTAGCTGATGGACGGCATCCCATCTTCCCTCAATGTGGGGGCTGGTTGGCTTCCATCGTCCGCTGAACTGACGTAGTCATCTACTCTGCTGCCTTGACTTTCACTTCCTGTACTCTCAGCGCTTCCACCTTTCGATCACCACACGTTCGTCGCTTAGCAATCAATAGAACATCATCAATTCCTTCCCATCCCGATGACCGTGAGGACGTGGTCAGCGCTGATATCGGCCATCCAAAATACTAGAGCTCTCGGACTGTGAACATTATGGTTGGAGAGCAAATACCATGCTTCCATCCATTGGTTCCCTGTGCAGTTGCGATTGTTCTGGTCGATCATGGAGTAGCAACTACAAAATGCACGGTCATCATGCTCGTGCTCATGTTCATGTCAGAACACCAGCATGGTTTCGTTCCATGTCGCTCTACTACGAGTCTATGTTACTCTTACGTGCTGTTTCGTGAAGTCCAACGGCGAAATCAGGTGGATTCGTTTTAGTTAGATTTTTTGAAAGCGTTTGACTGCGTACCACATACCGTGGATAAGTTGCATAGGTTTCTTAGACTGGGTAGTGGGCTGGATTTTATCCTATCTGACTGGCAGAAAAGCTTACGTTGAAATAAACTCTTCCGGATCCGAGTCCTTCAGCTCTCTTTCGGTTGTTCCGAATGGCGAATGGTGACAGGCCATGAAAGTGTACAGTATCTGCTTTATATTTGTGTCTATTACCATTGTCAACTCGGTGTAGAGTTTCCATTTCCCGGCCATTTTTGTTGTCCCGGGATTCGGGATGAACTTGTTCGTAGATCCCGGGAATTCCCGGGATTCCGGGGATTTTTCGATGTTTCCTTTGAAAACTTATTTTTTGATTTAAAAACGATTTTATTCAATGTTCAGGGGTAAAGTTCATATTTTAGAAAGGCCAGATAATACAGATTTCAAATTGGAACTCAATTCAATTCTAATTTGAATCGATTCTTTCGAAACAAAAAACGACTTCAAGAATCAAATAATATTCACGTTTTTCTCGGAAGATAGAGTACCCTTTTTGAATATATGATCGCCGAGTCTGAGAAGAAGGGTTCGCTGGCAGTTAAAGTCGGCTTGACTGTTTGCATTGTTTTGAATATGCATTGGGTTTAGACTGGGATTGCATTCAATACCCTAGTGACGAAAGATGGAAGATGCGCAGTAGAATCGTACTGGGCCCATAACCTATTGGATATATTGGAAACCCCTCACTAAGAAAACAAAATACTAGAGTATCCAAGGCAGGCTATTATTTGAAACTTTTGCCAAGAGCTGCAGTTATTCCTAATCTTGAACAGACCACTTCCTAAGCTTGAGGTTAATCGTTAATTTATCGTTATCGCCGATAAAGTTAATTGTGTTCAACGTAATCGCTTGCTGCGAAAAGATGAATCAACTCAATTATTTAATTTAAAAATTTAACGATGATGGGGTTAACAGATTACGCGATTAAAGTTGGTATACAATTTTGACAGAAGCCGAGAATTGGAAAACGATTGATTGCAGCCTGTTGACCAGAGTTGATTTTGAAAAAAAAATAGGACCACTTGTACTTGCGCATGTGCTGGAAAGTTTGTTGTACTGACGTCGATTGGAAGGACATGAATTGGATCAATTATAATTGTTTTGGAGGCAAGAAGCTCAGAACGACTGATTCAATGTTGGGTGGCGCGAGGAGATTAGTAAGGCGAATATCAGCTAGTGTACACAACCTCGCTGTAGATGGAAGATGGAAGCAGGCGCCAAATAGATGTAGCTGATCTTGTACTGTAGATACCTGTAGCTGCTGGATAAAGTATCAGTCAGTAACCCTCCATTTAGTGGTATAGGGGAATCTAATATTTTTTGTGAAGGTGTTCTATTAACTATCTCCGATATTTTCATGTCTGTTCGTTTCTTACTAATTTAATAATAAGATGACATCGATTATGCATCACAAAGACCCATGGATCCGTAGATTGAGCCAAGGTTCTGATATGAGTTTATAACCTAAGTTGGGTGACTGGGTAGACTGAGCCAAGGACTGATATGAGTTTATAACCTTAGTTGGGTTTCGCGTTCAAAACAAATAACTTTTGTAAGAAAAAAAATACACTGTTTGTGAACCGGAACTGAAACAGTATTTGTTGTCCCGAGTATCCCGGGATTTTCGAGATTTCAAAAATAATATCCCGGGAATCGGGAAATCCCGAATTTTCCTAAATCCCGGGATTTTTTGTCCCGGGATGTCCCGGGATGGAAACTCTAACTCGGTGGATTAAAGGATTATGATTAAGTAATCGATTAGTCATTATTCTTTGCATATATCTATTAAAAGAATTTAGAAATTTTAATTTTAAAACAAAGCACAACATCCTTTCATTACTGCCTTTCATGCGAAATTGATCGAAGACCCCACGATACTTTTACTTGGTCACCTGGGATCAAGGATGTTATCGATTATTTAGTAATTTGCGTTCGATCATTTAGTAGTTTGTTAATAACTCATTCCAGAAGCTGAATTCCAAAACGTGTTGTATGGTGGACTTCTAGTGCGAAGGTTTTTCTACAACTCTGCCGAATGGTTCGTTGTTAGAATTCAACTAATAACGGAGTTATAGCGCTAGTTGCAGTATCTTGAACTAAATGATTGAAATTTTATCATTTATTCTCAATCCTACACACAGTAAAATATTATGAAAATTAGCCACGACAGAATTCATAATTGAATGCAAAATTCGGAAACAGAATTTGTACCAGATCATAATTTTAAGTTTCTGTGATGTAAATGATAAAACCATTGAAATTTCAATTGAATATATCTTAATTTTACATGACTCTACCGAAAACCTTGGTGAGCGAGCACGTGGCTGTCAAAACAAATCAAAACAAACTTCACTGCATTCATGCAAACCGCAGCTGGCACCTATTTTACTCATATAAGAATCAACCTAAACGGATATCTTCGCATATGAAAATAAAGAAGCCTTTACGACGCTGCATTTCATCGCTGCAACTCTTTGTTTTTTGCTTCTTCCGGCGAGAAATCTGTGATGCATTCAGCATACTGAGTCTCAAATGATTCCGTCTCGATGGAGTTTCCGTGTCATGTAAATTTATGCTATCGTTTAGCCTAATGAAGAATTATCGAATCATCAAATCGTTTAACCTGTTACATCTTGATCAACTCGATATCAAGAAGCAGAAATACCCGAGACGATAACAAGTTCGGCTCTCACTCTGCAGACCAATGTTCGATTCCCATGCATTGCTCCTTTTTTTGTTTTTGAATGAAAATAAGAACTGTAAAATTCCAGCACGCGTAAATTTAAAACAACCTATAAATTTCTGTTGTTTAACACGGAGCAGATTTGTTACATCTACTTGAACGGAAATTTACAGGTTTTGTTCGTACTGTGCACAGTACGAACAAAACCTGTAAATTTCCGTTCAAGTAGATGTAACAAATCTGCTCCGTGTTAAATAACATAAAGTTATAGGTTGCTTTAAATTTACGCGTGCTGGCATTTTACAGTTCTTATTTTTATTGGAAAACAAAAAAAAATGGAGCAGAGCATGGGAATTGAACTTGGGTCCGCAGAGTGAGAGCCCGACTTGTTAGTCTCTCCAGTATTTCTGCTTCATGATTTCGAGTCGATCAAAGTGTAACAGGTTAAGCGTTTGGGTGATTCCATAATTCTTCATCAGGCTGAACGACAGCTTAAATTTACATGACACGGAAACTCCTTCGAGACGGAATCGTTTGAGACTCAGTAGGCTGAATGCATCACAGATTTTTCGCCGAAATGTTCGAACACCATTGAGTTATAACGATGAAAAGCTGCAACAGGACTATCATCTTATTGGGATATCCGAATATATACATTTGGTAAACGCTTATGTGAATAAATTAGGTTCCAGCTGCGGTTTGCAAGAAATGGAATGGGGTTTGTTTTGATTTGTTTTGACAGTCACGTGCTCGTTCTCCAAGGTTTCCGATAGAATCATGTAAAATTAGGATATATTGAATAGAAATTTCAATGATTATATCATTTACAACACAGAAACTTAAAATTATGGTCTGTTACACATTATGTTACCGAATTTTTCATTCAATTGTGAATTCCGTCGTGCCTAATTTTCATAATATTTTACTGTGTAGCCCCCCTACAATATTTCACCCTTCTCTCGCTCACAAGCATATATAACATTTATGGAAAACTACAATAAACTTTTCATTTTGTTATATTCTTAGAAATAGTCCGTAATTTGCTGATCTGGTGAACCGGATCTTTCAAATAGAGATACGAATCATTTTCTCACATAAAAGATCCGGATCATTTAACGGTTCCGGATCTTAACACCCATCTCTAATCAGAAATGTTTTTTTTTTGTGTCTTTATTAAGGAGACTTTCAGCCCGAGGCTGGCTCGTCTCCGCAGAAATGTTTCACCGGACGGGAAAACTAATTCATTTACCACGGTGCAACGAATAACGACTAGATTCAATGTTTTCATCTTTTTGTTATGATGACCTAGGAGATACGCATGGCATGGATTAAACTTCAATTTCTTAAATGTAAAGCTATTTTGTTTTATTATTCCAAAAATCGTAAACCATTTATTTTCAGCAGGTCTATACGAAGCAGATATTTATGGCAGACTGTATGAATATTGTGTAACAAAAATATTATGTCTGTCGACAGCTCACCGCTCAGTGGAAGCGCATTTGCAACATTTCTCAACCTATTCCATTCAATATTTTATCGTTACCACTTTATTCCAGCATCGTCGTTTGACGTTTTCCATGTAAAGCGCCACCCATGTTTGTAGCTTGTTATCTCAGCATGGTAGCAAAAAAAAAGCGGTGAAAATAACTTTGGTGCCGACGAAATATATAACGCTATGAATACTGTCACATCACGCACAGCTACCAGCTTATAGAGGCACAAAAGTGCCAACTTGTATTACAACTACCCACCCAGACCATACACACTAAACGTGCACAAAGTACAATCGTATCGCACTGACTGGCAGTTTTCCTTTTGCCTTTTGCTCCATGGTCGTCTGCGGAAACAAGAGTTTTCGCAGAAAGAAAATGTCGTTCCTGAAATCTATTGAGGTACCTACGTGCTAGTGTCTAGTGGCGTCAAGTAACGGTGAGCTAACATCAAAGCAGTTTTGTAATTCGCTGGAGACTGAATGTGTCAGACGTTGGCTAAATTTTAGACTGTTCAGCGCTCATGAGACTTGTAATTTACACCACAATGGACAAACGACCACTTTCAAATTGACAATTTTATTCGACGGAAAACTCGCATTACTTGAACATGTGTGCAATCGCTGTACCGCAAATAATCTGAGTGGTTATTCAAACGAATTTGCACACTTATCAATCAAATCTAGTTCATCAAAATATGCAGGTCAATCCAAATCATATTTTGAAGTGTACATTGTAAGAGGCGAAAATTAATTATAGGCACAACAAAATAAACGGTGGCTTAGTCCTCCTTAGAAAAAAATAGCCTCCCTAGGATTTGAAAAGTTAGCTAGCAGTGATATAAATTTTCAACATATAGCACAATGAATTACTGAAAAAGTTTGAAGACAAAAGAGTTATCTCTCATATTCACCCTGTCATAATCAAATGAGGGGAAGACAAATGAGCTTATTTCTCATTTCTTAGAAGGATCGCTGTATGGCAGTGAATTTGCACTTGATGTTAATTATGAAAGGGCAATATCTAATTTATTCGAAAGCATCAAAGTAAGCTTGATATGAACAACAACGGAGAGCCACCAAAATATCAATCAAAGCAATCGTGGTACTTCGCCAGCAGTCAAAGACATGTGGTCAACCATCACGGACTGGAGTGACAGTTTATCAGCAGACTTCCGCTTGCCTAGCAGCATGATAATCTCCACAATTTCCATCAGCATTCGAGAAGGATTCTCATCTGAATCTGAGAGGAATTTTCAACAGAATCCGAGAATAATTCTCATTGGAATTTCTAAAGAATTCCTTTCAGAATCAGCGAAGTATTTCAACCGGCATCCTGAAGAATTCACACTGAATTCCTTTCGGTATCGTTGAGGGATACCCTTGAGAATCTATGGGGGAAGCCCTTCATAATCCATAGAAGATTTGTTTCAGAATCTCTCGATGATTTGCTTCGGAATTCTTCCGGAGTCGTTTGATGATTTGCTTCGGAATCGTTAGGAGATTAAAAATCAAATTTTGTTTCGGAATTCCATGATGATTTATTACAGAATGCATCGACAGTTTGCTTCGGAATAACTCGAAGATTTGTTTCGGACTCTCTCGACGATTTATTTTGGAATACCTCGACGAATTGCTTCGGAATCCCTCAACGATTTGCTTCAACCCCTGCCGGACCGGGAATCGAACCCAGCCACCTTCAGCATGGTCTAGAGGGACCAGATAAAATGCGTTCAAGTTATTTGTTCATTGGACTTTTCAAATTCACTGAAATTTCGTTCACTTATTTTCATATTGTGCTTTCATCGGGAGAGTGGAAGCTGATGTAAATACATCCCGGTTTATCATCGATTTAGTGTCGATTTGGCGATTGTAAATCCTTATCCTTGACAAACTGTTCAAAACGCTATGCAGAAGGTAACAAGAAAAAGGAGACATGGATCAAAAGGTTAATCTACAAATAATGAATTCATGTTACAGATACGAGCCTCATATACAAAAGAGTCATGAACAATCTGTGTTCTACGACGTCGACAATCGAATATATTATCAGCTTACCTGTCCAAGAACTACAGTCTCCTGGATAGCTACCATTTAGTGTGCGTTCAGTATAACCAATCGTGTCGAATATACACGGAACGAAAAGATGTAGCTCTGGACGAATATGTTATAGAACGGAAACATACTATTTTTTTTTTTTAAATAACTTACTTATGATTGAGTCGGGATCGAAGCAATCGACGCGTGTACATGTGTCTCTGACATGTCGACTTCAATTTTTTTTTTTTTTGTACATTCTTTCAATTGTACATAATTAGAATCCATTTAATTTGTAAAATGTACTAGTGTAAAGTTGAAAAATAATCTTTGAATTGTGAATTGTGTGAAAATGTGCTCGCGATAGTGATATCCGGTGTCAAAATCTCGCTAACCATCGACTAAAAGGCATGATTCGGCCGGTCGAAGGGGACCTAGTAAAATGAAAAAGTTTTTTGAATCTATTTCTGTGAAAATAAAAAGAAAATGTTTGTGAAAAAAGGTCTTGGAGTTGGCACAGTTGGCTGTTAGTGACTGCAGATCTCTACAACATAAAAAAAATCGATGTCCTCAAGCATTCGCAGGA
The DNA here is from genome assembly GCF_024139115.2 of Armigeres subalbatus. Classification (NCBI taxonomy): domain Eukaryota; kingdom Metazoa; phylum Arthropoda; class Insecta; order Diptera; family Culicidae; genus Armigeres; species Armigeres subalbatus. The sequence continues at coordinate 209,299,337 of NC_085141.1, read as the reverse complement.
AACGGACGTCGTTATGCAAACTTGGTGAGGTCAAGCCATTTTAGCCTTATTTATATTTTTGTTGTACATGATGCAATACTAGTGTTTTGCGGTGTTCCATGATGGCCTTTGTCTAATAAACTAGGTCTTTCATGTATCTACCTACACAATCATCCTTATTCGTTAATATGTTTTTCAATTATTACATTCCAATTGCATCTAATATTTCCACGTAAAGAAGTCTACCAAGTCAATATTTGAAGCGAAGATAGCGTCATTTATGACTATCTCTGTCTTTCTTTCACGAACTACACTTTCATGATTATAATCGAAAAACTCGGATTTTCTACCTGGCTCTAACATTATTTAAACAGATTATAATTTTTGATCTACTAGACCACCATTTCATGAAAAGGTTAGCCACTTTTGACTGACACATCAAATGATCATCTTCGCCCCAATGATCATCTTCCCCCCATATGACGGTACTGAAATGCAAATGGTTCGTGTTAATATGCAAAAACCGTCCGAGGTCCGAAAGGCAAATTTTCTGACGTTCGAAATAAAAAAAATTACGAGCTTCGTGAAATAATTGTTCTAGTATAGATTTAATTATCGCTAAGATATTGATATTTTTTCCTCGCGTTAGATGAATATACGATAACTGATTATCGCGAACACTTAAGATTAATTAGCAATAGCGCTACCGGAGCGATTGATTGTCTGCCCTTACGTTGGGTGAACAAGAACCAACAAAATACGTTGTAACCGATCTATACTTTGTTCTCGCGTCAACATTAACATGCTAGTTACTTGGATTACATCACTTACCAAGGTGAATCCTGATCTAAGTAGTGACACTTCCTTTCCCTACTTACAATACTCCTTCCCGTAACAACCGTAGAGATGCAGACGATTCGTCGGTCTCTAAAACAACGGTTGTTGCACTAACATTCCTTCCCTTCCCTAGATGATCGTAAGGACGTGGCCGGCGCCGTTATTGACCCATTAAAAGTTGAGCTTTCGGAACGTGCACATTGAGGATGGAGTTCTAATCCCAAGTCCCATCTGTTGGTTCCCTGTGCAATTCCGCTAGTTCAGGTCAATCACGGAGTAGCAACTACGAATTGTACGGTCATCTCATGCTCATGCTCATGCTCATGCTCATAACTTACTTATGATTGAGTCGTATGTTGCCTACATAATGTTGAAGGGTCCATCGAGATAAGGAGAGATCGAGGAATGGAAGGAACATGTAAGTGTGTACTAGATCGAAAAAAGCTCGACGCTATGAAAAACGACAACAAAACAGATGTTTTTTTTCTTGTTTTTGATGGGTTTGTTATTGTCCAAAGATAGTCTAGTATACTAGAAATTTAAATATATCGGCATAGGGATCGAGAATCTTGGACAAAATATGACCTGAACACATCGAGATAGAGTGATATAGAGATGTAGAACGCTCAAATGTATGTAGATTGAAGGGACCGCGAAAACCATCGGTAGGGAGAGATATTCAGATATAGAACAACGAAATGTAGAGAGTCAACTGTAAATAGGCTTTAAAGGCTCCCCCAGATCTAAGCGATTCCATCGCCGCGACGGCGACAACTTGTCGCCACGATTCTATTGTTGGGTCGCTGCAGGCAATGTTTCATTTACGCTTCTATACCAACGGCGACAGAATCGCAGTCGCCAAGCGAAAGAATCGCGATTATCGTGTCGCGTGTGTTTGGGGGAACCTGAAGGCTCCCCCAAACACACGCGACGCGGTTCTGTCGCTTGGCGACTGCGATTCTGTCGCGGTTGATATGGAAGCATAAATGTAACATTGCCTGCAGCGACCTCGATATCTCCTATCTCAATGTTTTCTGATCATATTTTGTTCAGGATTCACTCTCCTTATGTCGATATGTTCAAATTTTAAAGCGACTAGACCATCTTTAGACAATAACAAACACATCTATTGAGAGCGATTTCGGCAAACCCTTCTTGCGTGTCCTGGTTTCGCTTCCACTGGTTCATATTTTCGCCCAAAAAAGAAAAAAAAATCTCAAGCAATTAAGATCTTCTAGTGGCGTTGGATGATCATAGGTACCACCGCTCAATCTAACAGTAGCATATATTAGGGGAAGGGGCGTTTGGCCGAAGCCCATTTGGCCGAATGCTACTAGGCTGAACAAACCATTAGGCCGCAACTCATCTGGCCGCAACCCATCTGGCCGAAAGGGTCGTTTGGCCGAAAGGGTCATTTGGCCTAAAGGGTCGTTTGGCCGAAAGGGTCATTAGGCCGAAAGGGCCATTTAGCCGAAAGGGTCGTTTGGTCGAAAGGATCATTTGGCCGAAATGGTCATTCGGGGTTGTTTGGCCGAAAGGGTCATTAGGCCGAAAGGGCCATTTGGCCGAAAGGGTCGTTTGGTCGAAAGGGTCATTTGGCCGAAAGGGCCATTTGGCCGAAATGGTCATTGAGCCGAAAGGGTCATTAGATCGAATAGGACAATTGGCCGAATAGGTCATTTGAAAAGAGAGACGTTTCAATTTAAATTCCTCATTTCTCACTTTTTACAGCGAGAAGTTATATATGAGGAGTGAGAAGAGAAGTGAGACGTATCTTTTCTTACTCCTAATTTTTTCGGCCAAATGACCCTTTCGGCCAAACGACCATTTCGGACAAACAACTCTTTCGACCAAACGACCCTTTCGGCCAAATGACCCTTTCGGCCAAATAACTCTTTCGGCTAAACGACCCTTTCGGCCAAATGACCCATTCGACCAGATGACTTTCGCCCTAATGGTCTGCCAAATAGCATATTCGGCCAAACAACTTTCGGCCTAGTGGCATTCGGTCAAATGGCTTTCGGCCAAATGACCTGTTCTATATCTCGATATCTCTCCGTATGTCTTTCTGTATGTCTGTATGCTTTCTACATCTCGATAACCTCCCTACCTCGATATCTCCTATCTCAATGTTTTCTGATCATATTTTGTTCAGGATTCACTCTCCTTATGTCGATATGTTCAAATTTTAAAGCGACTAGACCATCTTTAGACAATAACAAACACATCTATTGAGAGCAATTTCTGCAAATCCTGTTTGCGTGTTCTGGTTTCGCTTCCACTGGTTCATATTTTCGCCCTAAAAAGAAAAAAAATCTCAAGCGATTAAGATCTTCTAGTGGCGTTGGATGATCATAGGTACCACCGCTCAATCTAACAGTAGCATATATTAGGGGAAGGGGCGTTTGGCCGAAACCCATTCGGCCGAATGCTACTAGGCTGAACAAACCATTAGGCCGCAACCCATCTGGCCGAAAGGGTCATTTTGCCGAAAGGGTCGTTTGGCCGAAAGGGTCATTAGGCCGAAAGGGCCATTTGGCCGAAACGGTCGTTTGGTCGAAAGGGTCATTCGGCCGAAAGGGCCATTTGGCCGAAATGGTCATTTGGCCGAAATGGTCATTTGGCCGAAATGGTCATTGAGCCGAAAGGGTCATTAGATCGAATAGGACAATTGGCCGAATAGGTCATTTGAAAAGAGAGACGTTTCAATTCAAATTCCTTATTTCTCACTTTTTACAGCGAGAAGTTATTTATGAGGAGTGAGAAGTGAGACGTATCTTTTCTTACTCCTATTTTTGCCTTTCTCGTACAACGAAGTTGTACTGAAAGGCTATCATTTCACTCCGAAAACGAACTTTTTATAGAAGCCTCTGAGACCGATAGTGTTATATACCAATCGACTCAGCTCGACGAACTGAGCACATGTCTGTCTGTCCGTGTGTATGTATGTGTGTGTGTATGTGTGTGCACAAAAGCTAGAAAAAACATTAGACAACTTTTCGTATAGAAATCATTAACCGATTTTCTCGCAACAAGTTTTATTCGACAGGGGACAAAGCCTTGTTGATCACTATTGAATTTGATAACAATCGATCATTGCGTTTAAAAGTTATGAAGAAAATGGTACATCCAATCATATAAGCCCCATATAAGGTTGATGTCTTAACTAAATGCGAGAAAGGCACCGCCAACGCTAGGTGGATTAATTTTTCAAATGACCTATTCGGCCAAACGACCCTTTCGGCCAAACGATCCTTTCGGCCAAATGACCCTTCCGGCCTTATGACCCTTTCGGCCAAATTACCCTTTCGGCCAAACGACCATTTCGGGCAAACGACTCTTTCGACCAAACGACCCTTTCGGCCAAATGACTCTTTCGGCCAAACGACCCTTTCGACCAAATGACTTTCGCCCTAATGGTCTGTCAAACAGCATATTCGGCCAAACAACTTTCGGCCTAGTGGCATTCGGTCAAATGGCTTTCGGCCAAATGCCCCTTCCCCGTTCAATTAAATCGTATTCACTTTATATGTCATAACGAAGATGACATCACATTGTGTTCGCATCGATGTGAGTACTTTTGTTGCACAAATAATAGATTTGTAATAAAGATTTACAGATAATAAATATCTGTAAAGTGTAATCAATTGACGATTAGACAAAGAGTGAACTACTTATGATACACTAGTGATATTTAAACCACACAGAAAAAAATATGAAAACTAATCAGCGCGTAAAAATAAAGACGTCGAAAATTACGCGTACACGGATTGCCAATTTGGCGTTCCAAGAAAAATAAGAAGCAGAATGTTGCGCAGAAAGTTTGCCCTAAATGTATGCAATTTCTATAGCATTGGGACATTGTGTAAATAGTGCAATATAAATTGCATACATTCAGGCGGCAATATCGTTTAATTTTACGCTCTTTTTGACATTCCCTTTATGTGCATCACTTTTGTCTAAGTTTAAACAACTTGTTTCTTTCTATCTGTGCATGTTCCACCATGCAATATAGCATATGGAGTACAAATTCAATTCAATAGAGTACTCTTAATTACCTGTAGATGTGTGCTGGCGGTAAACACTGACGTTATAATGTTCTTATTTCTCGCATCAGCTCTGCCATGTCATCAAGAATCCGGTTCTGTTTTTCTAAGTCCAATCCATAGCATTTTTTGCTATGAATGTTTTGTTTCATTTGGTACGAGTTCATGGCATCGAACCATAAGTACACCTTTTCAACAATTGCGGCTAGTAACATATTTCTCGAAATGGACTCGCAAATTTGCAGCTGTTGGTCATATACATTAACATTAACATTAACAGTTCGGTAGTAAGTCTGGCGCTCTGCCTCTCAGCGTCAGCCTCTTTGACATGTTTAACTGAAATTCAAACAAGCCATTTAATTTGACGTTTCGAAAACGAGGCTTTATACGTATGTTTGTAAATAGATGCTTTTTCTACCAACAGCTCCTAGGGAAGATAGAAGTAATGAATTACGTAATGCAAAAAATGACCATTTTCAAACCCCCCTCCCCCCTTCGTAATTAATGGATGTTCCCCTAGTACTTATTTGTGATAAGGTTTATTACCAAATAGTAATGTTTTTGAAATAAAACTTTTATAATTGTGATTCATTTGCAGTCTATTTCCATTATTGGGAAGCCAATTTCTTGTTTATTTTAGTAGATGAGCATCCGGAAAAAAATATACGTCTTCGGAAACATTTCTCACTTTTTGAAATCCAATGCCATTCAAACGTGTAATAACGTTTACTATGATAACCGAAATCTGCTGGTCGAAATTGACATAAATTGGCTGCTTCCAAATTGCTAAGAGTCACCATGCTGAGATAAGTTACATCTCCTTGTGAGGCCCAACTATGTCATCATTTCATTTATCGCGTACAATAGTTTCACAAATAGACATCTCGTCATGCCCCCAGAATTACTACACGTTTACGGCGCTCTTTGTTATGTGCCTGCTAATTATGGAACCTTCAAGACATCGTCGAGAATCGCTTTTCTCATATCAATACTCGTAGTCCATTCTTGGAGACTTCGTAGGCACGGCAAAGGTTGATTCTCGAGTCATTCGAGACGCAGAATGAGCATAGTTTTGTTTTCAAACGAAAAAGCTTTAATAATTATGCAACCGTATACCGAAACCAAAACCGAAAGCGGACTGAACTCTAGGTGGATAGGGGAAGGGGGGGCAATATGGCCTAGCCAAGCGAACACTGCTCTATTGTCTTATTTGTAACGCTATTCATGGGTATTTTTACATTATGCATCAGTTAAACAAGATAGCTAGTTGATGCCATTCAAAAATTGTCAAAAATCTCAATCATATTGATAATATTCACATTTCAAAAAAGTGGTGATATTTTGTTGCCGGAAAACTCATGAGGCAAACGCCTTTCAGCTGGCGGCTCCTAGGGAACAAAGTACCACGCGTCGGCGAATCAGCATTCTAGTATGGATAGTCCGTGGAGACGCAAGTGCTTTGTAGGTTATTGCCACTAGGGCGTTTTGCCTCGCCAAAATGTTAGATGTTTCTTCAAAATGTGGAAATTTTCGGTTTTTCCGACCTTCCCATGCACTATTGAAACTTTCTTCGCCTATCCTACATAATTTAAGATCTAGTTTTGTTACGGACATATTAATGACGGTAAATATGAGGGAAACCACAAAAGGCGTTTTGCATCGGGGGGCGTTTTGGGGCCTCTTCCCCTACTGTAAATCGCAGAATGACTGTAGACACTGTGATATTGTTGAGGATTACAACTGAGTTGTAAGTATCAAAGTAGACGATCGTCTCATGTATTTTCTCATATCGTTCGAGCCATTCGGCTAACTCTTCGTTCGTCTATCTGGCGAACGTCAACTGATATTAAGATAGGGGTGTACATTTTACATATAACACCATCTAGATCTTATCTGCATCTTTTTATATCAGAATCATGAACGCAATTGTAATCATTTTTGCTGACATGATTGGAACAAATGAAAAGTAGGGTAAAAGACCCAATAGTGGAGGAACTAAGCACGATCCATCACTATTTGTTCGCTTACACCACGTCTATACTTCATTTCGCTTACTTTAACTACGCATTCGGAAGCTCATCAAATAGTTTTTAAACGACGAGTCATCCGATCGCTGCAGAATTTGACACCTCCAATTATTGGTTCTTCTTCTTCTTCTTATTGGCATTACATCCCCACACTGGGGCAGAGCCCCCTCGCAGCTTAGTGTTCACTTAAGCACTTCCGCAGTTATTAACTGCGAGGTTTCTAAGCCAGGTTACCATTTTTGCATTCGTATATCATGAGGCTAGCACGATGATACTTTTATGCCCAGGGAAGTCGAGACAATTTCCAATCCGAAAATTGCCTAGACCGGCATCGGGAATCGAACCCAGCCACTCTCAGCATGGTCTTGCTTTGTAGCCGCGCGTCTGACCACACGGCTAAGGAGGGCCCCTCCAATTATTGGTGCAGTGTTCCAATAGTTGCGGTATTTTTTAATTCGTGTTCCTATAGTTGCGAATCTGATTGTTTTCCTATAGAACTCGCAACTATAGGAACACTACCGGAACTATTGGTGCAAAACAGAGAGAAAGATATGGTATTTTAATGATACCTTACCGAATTTTATGCAATTCTTCTGTTTTCTTCTACTTCGTATAATGACAGGTCAACAAATTGATTGAGTGCATGGTTTGCTGCGTTTAATACATAGGTTGGGTAAAAACAGCACTACCACAACTATAGGAACACCCACGACTATCGGAATTATTACCCTAGTCCACTTTTTCCTGTAACTTATCCCCCAAAACCCTGTGTACTTTTTTCTTTGCCTTTCATCTTTTGGAAAGGCATACTATTTCAACGGTAAGCCTTCTTTGGCAATCGTGTTGCAGGTTGTTGATCAGTTCTTCACAGCACATTGAACCATTGCAGAAAATTTGAAAATTTCAAATCAGCAAATAAGCAATAATTAAAAAATTTGAAAATGTTGATCGATGAAGTGCGTTTAAATGAATTACATATTGGAAACCCAAGGAAAAAGGTTTTCTACAAACTTTAAAAAATTAATTAAAATCTGAGGAACCACAAACATCACAAATCTGATCCGCAAGAAATTCTGAGTTCTCAAAAGATTCTTTGGCAATCATACGATTTCTTAAAAGTTCGCTTTGAATCGCTAAATTTATTACCAATAATAAGCAATAATTGATTGAAACCATTGAAGATTTATACAAATTACTGTGATCCTCGACTTCTGCTGGAAGCTTTTAAAAATGTTCGATAATTGAGAATTCAAATATGTATGTCATCTTCTTAGAAATCCTTAAACAATCTTGGAAAAACAATATTTTTCCAGAGAATCGTAGAAAACTTCTCAAATTATCTGAGTATTCTGTCCGCAAAGATCTTTTCCAGAATATTTCTAGAATTGATTATGTTGCTGCCGCAAGCATAACTGTCTTATATCGATATGGATTTCATTTCAACATGGGGCGGTAACTTTTACGCTTTTCGCGGCAGTACAGGTAGAATGTACATCGATTTCGGAAACAAGCTTGGTGATCTAGTGGCTACCGCTTCTGCCTATAAGCAGGAGGTCGTGGGTTCGATCGCATGCTCGTCCTTTTCTTATGCTGTATGTTTTAGTTCTTTCTGTGTTTTACGTTCTACCGAAACTAAAACCTTCTGCCATACCTTCCACACTAACAACTCCAAAACCTTCCGTGGCATCTATAAGATGTTGTAGAGTTCTCTGCACCTCTGTAGTAAGAGATGCAGCTCTCGGTGGTCACGGGTGGAAGTGAAACTACTCTCATGCCATAGTCTAGGCTTGTAACACCCACGAATTTTTGCGAATCGATTGAAGCCAATGCTAATACCATAACTATTACTCAAACTGGCACTTCATATTTGTCCTATCCACGACTCGCAACGTGGACGCCTCTGCTTGTTGATAAGACGGAAGTATTGTTATTGCCAAAAGATATTTTAGTTACTAGATAAAGATTGTCGCTGTCGTCGCTGTCCGGAACATCTTTTGCTGGCAAGGATAAGGGATCTAAATGTCAATGAAGGAAAAATACATACGATTTGACAGTTAGGTACCACACATGTTTCGGACACCAGAACAAAGGAAATCGAAGCGTCAATCTTTATCTGGTAATTAAAATATCTTTTTTATCGCCCAATGATTATTATGGCAAATTAAAACACAATAATTAAAGTTTATTAGAATTGTTTCAGAAACAACGTAAAAACACGTCAATTCTTAGCTGATACTTGATGGGCTACAGCTCTTTGATGAACCTACGTCGAATGGAGTATATTTCTCCACTAGACTCGATCCTGGACCAATCGCTTCCAGTCGCCCTGAACATTGAGCGCCCTCAGGTCCTCTTCATCTGCAAAAAGCCATCGTGTACGCGCTCTTCCACGAAGCCCGCGGCCTCTTTCGGGTTCTCTACTAAATATTATCTTTGCTTGACGTTCTTCCGGCATTCGACCAACGTGTGCAGCCCACCGTAGTCTGCCGTGTTGTATAAGCTTAACAATATCCATCCCTCTATACACCTGGTACAACTCGTGATTCATGCGACGCCGAGCATTGTCCGCAGCACCTTACGCTTAAACATTCCGAAAGCTCTCCGATCAGCCTCAATTCAATACACCCCCAATAAAGTAGCAACAAGAAATTGACTTGTTTGTCCTCTGTAGGCAGTCTGGTTATCGAATTTGAAAGCTTTAGGAGTGAACACTCCCGTGATTGGCACTCATGTCAGGGTTGAGCAAAAATTCAAGTTTGCAACATAATAACATGAGCACCATTCAGAATCAATGTAGGCAGATTCTCTTCGCGTAACTTTACTATCAGGAACATTCGGCATTTCGTAGTATTTGTGAGGGTGAATGCGTGTATGTACTTTTTGCTACGTAGCATTATCTGGTTTGCTCCTATCCAGGGTTGACTTAACTTATTTGGAAAAATCTTGCATGCTACAACTTAAAAATCTGGCAAAAACTGGCCAAGAAATTTGTCTCTCTATTTTTTTAAAATAAAGTGATTCTAATCAAAAAAATATCTAATTATTTTTACCTATATTAAAAATTTCTTTGTTTTGAACACAATTTTGCTTTTGCTCTACATAATTTATTCTTGTAAAAGAAGGTCTGTTTTCGCCTAAGATATTCGTTAAAACCTCAGCTTAAACAATTCTATATTCGTAAAAATGAAATACATAGAGTTCATACCATTTTAAGTATTTCAGAAAAGTCAGATTTAATTGAATGGAATCTAAACTCTGAAGGTTCTGAAAATTATAGAAAGAATATTTCATTTTCATTTTCATTTTATTTCTAATAACTTCATCTGCGTATGCTTAATGAAGCCTTAAGATGAGGAAAAGCCATTTTGAGTAGACCATCAACACATGTCATGCTCAAACAGGCGTAAAAACCTCATTTCTTTTCTAAAAACATTACAATTTGTTGTACATACAATAAAACTTTGAACTAAGATTCGTAGTTTTACTGTTGTAGTCATCAGGGTACGTCAGGATGTTGCGGGCTCAGCGACGACAGCAATCGAGAAAAAAATACATCATATAACACCGTTAAAGAAACTTTAAAATCGTTGGACAGAATCTCACCTGTGTCATATCGGTAATATGCCCCTAGCTTGTAAACGACGTTGAAAAGCAGCACCGGAATGATTGAAATCAAAAATGTGGAATACTTGGTTAAATCTGGAGGACATGAAGCGGATTGGATCATGAAGGCCATATTCCGCATGGCGTTGTTCAAGCTGCAGAAAACCACGTTGACGGAGACTTCTCTCGGGTGCGTAGATGTTCAAATGTCCCAATACTTCAGCGCAGTCTATATCACCCAGCAGCAATTTTCCAGCGAAGACCGCTTGGCTAATATATCTTCTTTCTTCTAATGTCTGCAGTCCCAGTAGCCTGCAACGATCTTCGTAGGGCGGTAGATTCTGCGGATCACGCCAAGGAAGATTCCGAAGTGCTTGTCTGACAAATTTTCTTTGAATAGCCTCAAATCTCAAAATCCACGACGTCTGATATGGACACCAAATAACGGAGCACGATTCCAATATAGAGCGCACTAGTGCACAGTATAATGACCGGAGACATAGAGGATCACGAAATTCGCTAGTGAGTTTGAAAATAAAACCCAGCTGCCTGTTGGCCTTCGATATAATGCTTTCATAGTGGAGTCGGTATGAAAAAGCTGGATCGAGGATGACTCCCAGGTCACGAATATGATCAGTGCGTTCAAGATGCTGATTCAAGATGGTATAGTTATGTAGAATTGGCCGTAGTTTCCGGTGAAATGTTATGACGTTGCATTTTCCAATACTAAGAGTAAGTTTGTTTTTGGAGCACCATTCAACGAAAACATTTAACAGTTCTTGTAGCAGATAGCAGTCTTGGATACTGTTGACTACAATGAAGATTTTCACGTCATCTGCATAGAATAACCGATAGCCTGGGGGCAATAGCTTGGACAGTTCGTTGATGAAGATTGAAAATAGCAGTGGACCTAGGTTGCTTCCTTGAGGAACGCCGGACTTATTCGAGAAGAATTCCGATGAATGATTACCGATTTTAACGCTCAGCTTACGGTTAGTAAGGTAGGATTCCATCCAGTCAACAAGATTAGAAGAAATTCCCAGCTTGTCCAGTTTTGCAAGTAATATCTTGTGATCTACTCGGTCAAATGCTGATTTGAGATCAGTATATATAGCATCGATTTGAGAACCTGCATCAATATTTTGTATACAGAAAGAGGAAAAATGCATGAGGTTTGTGGACACTGATCTCTTGGGGAAGAAACCATGTTGATCTGAGGAGATATAGTTTTTACAGCATGCAAACAGTAGCTCGTAGATAATGATCTCAAAGACTTTAGAGCTAGCGCATAACGATGTTATTCCACGATAGTTTTCAACATTCTGTTTGTCCCCCTTTTTGAATACTGGAAACATAACAGACATTTTCCAGTCAGATGGGAATGTGCACTGGCGTAGGGAATTATTGAACAAAATTGCTAAAGGACGGACTAGGTTACTTGCACATTTTTTCAGAATGCATGATGGAATTCCGTCAGGGCCAGCGGCAGTCGAAAACTTCAATTTATCAATGGCCGTCTCAATCTGTTGATGATCGATTAGTGTATTCCTTAGCATGCATGTGTTATAAGGTACATCGATGCAAGCTTCTTCAACTTCGTCATTTGATGCGATGAAATCATTGAAAGCACGTTTAAAATGTACTGCAAACAGCTCACATTTTTCGGCAGACGTGCTAGCATTATCGTTTCCGAGAAACATTTGAACCGGTAAGCCATTTTCTTTGCGTTTGGAGTTGACAAACGTCCAGAATTGTTTAGGATTTCGCCGAAGATTTTCTTGAGTCCTTAAAGTGTACCTTTGGTATAACAACTTATTGTAAATCCGGTAGTTGTTGCTCGCATGGGTGAATTGTTGCTTGGCATATGGACATCGAGTTCTGCAAAACTTCCGTAAATAATTCGACCTAATGCGTTTAAGTTTCCTTAAGCGAGCATTACACCAGGGAGGCTTGGGAGTGGGCCTATGGACTGGAACATAGTCCGACAAGGTGCTAGTAATCAGTTGTGTGAAAAGACTAACAGCGTCATCTACGTTGGGAACTGCTTCCAAAACGTCCCAATTAATTTGGCGTAGTGCTTCGTTCAATCCGTTGAAATTTGTTTTATGGAAATTTAGATCAGATCCACTTGGCATATCTTCAAAAACTGGTATTTCTTCTATTGTGAGTTTAACGGTAAGAGCAGGATGATCAAGATCAAGAGGAATCAACGGTTCGATACATTCGAGTAGTTCACATTGTTGCAATAAAGAATCACTTATTAGTGTGAGATCGAGAATTCTTCCATTTCTATTCACAATTCCATTGATTTGATTCAAACCATTGAGACTAAAACCATCAAGAAGTGCGGCGCATTGATTCTGTTCGGTTCAGTGTTGGGAAATGTACATTAAAACACTTTGATTATGCGAATGTTTATCTTTTTTTCAGTCAAATTTCTTGCGCCAAACAAGCCGAAACAGTTTGCCAAACAAAATGTACGCGACATCGTGACATTTATTTTTCCGATGAAGCAAACTGTTTGCTTGCTGCTACGTTAGAGTCGTGCCGGCGCGCGGTCAACATTTGCGTGAGATTTTTTGTTTCGGCTCGTGCGCAGCGCAAACAACACAGAATCGAGTTTAATTACCTGTGCCGAAAAGCCTAGAAGGAGTGCTATCCGTAGGTACTGATTTATTCGTTCTTGTCTCTAAATCAAGCAAGTAGTAATGAAATGAATATTTCCCACCAAAAACGGTTATACGTTGTGAAACTATTGTACGAAAACATTAATTGTGGGGAGAGAAAATGGTAAAAGCATGTGCTGACTGTCGTCTGCTTGGCGTGGCTGCTGCTGTGGCTGCCGTGGTTTTGTTTTTATTTTTTTGCATAGAAGAAGGAATGGTAAAAAGAAATGTCAACCATTCCCGTCCCTGGTTCGGTTAATGTACAGACGATTTCGTGTCATGTCTTGGTCCCAAACGAGTGCAGACTGATTGTAATCGCCAAATAGAATAGCATGATCCTGTGTTCCAAGATTGTTTTGAATGGATTGCATGGACTCGATGTGTCTGGAAATACTTGGCATATCATTCTTACGGTTAGGAGGCAGATAAACGACACCAATGCTTATTTTTTGCTTTGACAATCTGAGTAATACCCAAAGCTGTTCCAGAGATCTGTCAACAGGAGTATGGTCAAGACAACAGTTTAAACCAGCAGAGATAGCAATGAGTACTCCACCACCTCGGGACTTGCAGCTGTTCAACTCATTTCGATCATTCCTGAACACAGTGTACCTGTTCCCGAAAAGTTGCGCAGAGAATATCTTGTCATCGAGCCATGTTTCTGTTAGGATAATAACATCGTAACACGTTTCAGTAACAGCCAGATAAAAATCATCAATTTTTGACCGCAATCCCCGAACATTCTGATAGTAAATGAGTAGTTTTTCGTTGCAACTCGGCTGATTAGCATTAATACACGATGAGCCAGATGAAAGTGGCCGCGAGGTAGACTGGTTGTTTTGAGCACTAGGTACACCAGAAGTAGTAGATTCAGGGCTGACGTTATCGCTCTGAAATAATTGCAGTCGATTGAGAGCGGGAGCAGCATCTCTATTTACTTCGGAAGGACATATACTAAAAGCTTTACCTGGACCAGCCAGTTCGATGTGCTGGTATCCTAAATCCTGTGATAATGAATCTGGTCGCTGAGATGATGAATCAGATCGGGTCGCATATGACGAGGGTCGCTGAGAGGGTTGATTGGTTTGTACAACGAATTCATCAAAAGTCGTTGTGTCACCGTGGCTGGCAACAAGCGGAGAAAACGAATCGGTTTGCGCAGCGGAAGCATCGGAGATTGTAACGTCAAGGTCGTTCTGCAATAGTTGCACTCGATTGAGGGTGGGCGCAGCATCTTTATTCACTTCGGAAGGACATATACTAAAAGCTTTACCTGGACCAGCCAGTTCGATGTGCTGGTATCCTAAATCCTGGGGTCGCTGAGATGATGAATCAGATCGGGTCACATATGACGAGGGCCGCTGAGAGGGTTGATTGATTTGTACAACGAATTCATCAAAAGTCGTTGTGTCACCGTGGCTGACAACAAGCGGAGAAAACGAATCGGTTTGCGCAACAGAAGCTTCGGAGGTTGTAACGTCAAGGTCGTTCTGCAATAGTTGTACTCGATTGAGGGAGGGCGCAGCATCTTTATTCACTTCGGAAGGACATATACTATAAGCTTTACCTGGACCAGCCAGTTTGATGTGCTGGTATCTTGAGTCCTGAGATGATGAATCGAATGAAAGTGCCCTACCGTCAGATGATAGAGGTCGCGTTTGGGACAGTTTTAATTGAAGTACGGATGCATCAGAATCCGTTCTATTATCGTGGCTGACGACGAGCGGGGGAATCATATCAGTTTGCACAGCATAAGCACCAGAGGTCGTTATGTCGAGGATGGTGATATTGCTCTGGAAAATTTGCATTCGCTTGAGGACAGGTGCAGTATCTCTAGTTGCTTCGGACAGACATATACTGTAAAAAGCTTTACCTGGATCGGCCAGTGTGTTCGGCTTGGACTTTTTCAGCGAGTCAGTCACTGTGACACGGCGAAGAGGTGCTGAGCTATAAATAATATAAATAATTATTGGAGAAACTTTACTTCATTCAAAACAACGGAGTTTGTTTTTTATTCCAATTTCTAAATGATGTTTAAACCATTCAGATGAAAATGGTAAGCCCATAGATATTCCAAAAAGAATTTTGATAAACATAGTTATGAATGAATGAAGGAAACAAAAAAAAAAATTATGACAAATGTTCAGCTTCTGATTTTTAAGAATTTAACGGTAAATCGCACATGGGCAATTATATTACTCAGATTTCCAGGGAAAAAGAGGAATAATAATATAATAAATTAACAATCATTTGTCATAGATTCAAGATTTTTGTAGAACAACGACTTTTGGGGGAAACAGTATTTTTATGCACTTAAAAGCTTGAAAATCACTTTAACATGGACAAAAAGTGAACGGAACGAATCGCAATGATCACAAGACTTGTAGAGCACACCAAAAGCTTCCGTATAGAGGTTGGTGTGATAGTTTTCGACGATTATATCTCTTGTTAGATTTTTTCCAAAATTGAAAATAGTCCAAAAACACTAAATTGACTTGAGCCACCTCAAAATTTTATCCGAATTAGCTGAAAATTTGACAGGAGACTTATTTTAGCATAAGAATTGTGATTCTTGGCTGACCGGTTGAATTTTTGATACTTTTTGAAAACATGAAGAGGTCTACTGTACAAGCCTACAACGCTACAACAATTATTCGCAATAACCCTCTCTACGTCGAATATTTAACATCCTTATCAAATCGGAAAAGTTCTTCCAGATGCCAGTATATATAAATATTGTGTAACACGAAGGTTTCCTAGACTATACCGAGAATCGAATATCTTCAGCATAGTCTTGCTTTGCAGCCGCTATGGCTTAGAGCTTAGCACCAGACTAAGGATTTAGAAAGCTTCAATGGGGTTATTAAAAAAGTACCATTGAAACAGCCACATTGCCAAATTGCCGAGAATGCCTCAGTGGCAAGGATGTATATCCGTCGTAGTCCGTTTCATAACTACAGCCCTCACGAAGGGCGTCCCGTCCCGACGCCCCCCACAGAATGGTAGTTCAAAACACTTTCTTTCCCCGCATGAATATCCACAAAGCCACATGAAGCTCACCTAGCCAACAAACGATGTCTCCGAATCAGAGATGGCTGGTACGGTGACAATTGTGATTGCTTCTGAATGGCGATGTGGCAGACAACGATGGCGATATGATAAATCAACTTGGAGACTCGAGCGCAGGACACATGTTTCTCAATTCTAGTTTTCCAGGAAATCCAGGACCTGATAAACAACAAAGCCCTGGTGTTGACCAACTAGCAGGAGATCTACTTAAACCACTGGCTATAGGGCTGCACAACAACACAAGCTTAAAAAGAAATCTACAGACAGGGATACAAGCTGAACCGCTATTGGTGACCGTCGAAAGCGATACCAGCAGAGAAATTCTGAGATGTACCATGGCAGGGTATCATATGTACTGTAAGTCTTCATGTATTAATTTCGTCAACCGTCGTAGACTAGTACATATAAATATACATAATTTTTCATTTCTTAATGCTTATATACATAAATTGTGAAATATTTACCATATATTTATAATAAAAATTAACTAGAGATTAAATAGTACACAGATAAAAAATGTTATATCTTTTGTCTTATGTGTTGTGATTTCGAATTCTATTAAATCATGTTTTAAGATTCTGCCGAGACATTGTAAAGTCGATAGCTTTGCAGTGTTGATTGTAAATGTCCATTATTCGATTCAAAGGTCTAAATTTGGCAAAATTTGTTCGATGATAGTTTGTTATAAATAAGGTACGATTACGAAGTTGCCTTGAAGGAATATAAAAGTTTAATTTTGATAAGATTTCAGGTGAATCAACACGTTGCGAAACGATATCATTTACGAAGGAAACCATTGCTATTTCACGCCGCTCTTTCAAAGTCTGTATGTCAATAAGCATGCAGCGTGCTTTGTATGATGGGAGTGGAAATGATGTCCAGCCTAATTTACGAAGAGCAAATAGGGACACGGCAGGTATTTCCGTAGGGGCTAAAACCAACGAAAACAACGTACATTTGCTGAAACTCCACTATAGCAGAACGTTTCTCCTGAGCTTACGATTTGGTACGTATGAGTTTTACAAAAAAGCGTCTTTTTTTTTGGTTTTCGAGACTATGACGAACAGACGAAAATACCTGCCGTGTCCCTTCATAGTAAAAATTGCTTTTGTACAGATTCTAATCTCTCTTCGTGCGTGATTGAGAAAGGAGACCATACAATACAGAAAAACTTCCTTCACCAACTGCCTGTTTTGAAAATAATAATAATAATAATATAACTGTTATTGGTTTTTAAGGGTGGTTGAGGATGAAACCTAACGTCTTGCCAGAGGTGAGCCAGCCTAGGGCTGCAAGCCTCTTTAATAAAGAAATAAAAAAAAAACCTAACGTCTTTGTTCTAGCATTTTTCCAGATGTGTTAAACGTTTTTAATCACCATTCACAGAAAATGTTCTTTCTTGATATGCAAATTGAATCACAAAGTTATAATTTTTGAGGCAAACACAATGTTGAAAATAAGTGACAAATTCGCTGCCCAATTTCCAACAAACCCCAGATAAGGAGATAAACTGTCCCAGCTTCAATCGGCAAACTTCGAGACATGTAACGGTGCTCGTTTTATTGCAAATTAAATCAGTCCTGCTTTAACTGTGCCACGATGAACCTTTTTGTGAATATTCATACAAACTCTGATGTTTCCAGAGTGGAACGGGAATAAATTTCATACTGAATTACCCTACATAAATCACTTGGAATTTTTGCGCTTCCGAGAGTGAGTGCTTGCTTCCCTCTGGACAGGGGAATAAAACCCTCGAATCTGGCTGTCAAATTAGGCGTTCCAATTTATTAAATACAACGTGATTTAAATGATAAGCCAATTCATTTTGCTACGATTATTCATGTGTGATGTCTGCGCATATTAAACGTTGTTACAGGCCCTACCTGGATGCATGGCTTGTTGGACGCCACTGGGTTCCGCATGCTGTGGAACCATCAAATAATAAATTAATTTATGTGCCAGCTTGAATCAAATGTTAGATTCCAGAAATAGATTACGTGATTATACTTTGGTAACATTATTTCGCATCACATATCGCGATATTGGCGTTGTCCTAATGAGAAACATAGAAATAATATATCGGAAGCGAGCAGCATTTGGCCTCATGGCAATTTATAATATATACGCACCGATACATGTACCTTAATTGTAGGCACACTCATTTTCACATAGGTAATCGATTTTATTCACGTCTTATGTTTACCAACAATAATCTCCATTCACTTTCATTGCTCAAAGCCGTATATCTATGCTTTAATTTCATTCATACTTTAGATTCAAATTTCCTAGAATTATTTTTATAGTAATTTTATATAGCTTGGAACTTTTTGCCTTTCTCGTATAATAAGTATACGTAAAGGCTATAGGATCACGCCAAAACCACGAGACACTTTTTTTGTACTTAGCGTTATCCGATTTGCAGGTTGCATTCGAAGCAAAATCCTGCCTAATTTTTCGTGATTGAAAATTGGCATAATCGCCCATTGCGTTCCGGAGTTATAGAAAAAACATTATTTTTTCTCCATTTTTCCCAAGGATCCAATCAAAGTTGTTTTTTTCTTCTGCTTTTTTCTTATTGGCATTACATCCCCCACTCGAAAACGAAAATCCCTGGATGCTGGTCAGTAGGGCAAAGCGGAAGTCGAGCGCATCTCGACCCGCAAAGAAAGCTAAGGACTGAGGCGAGGCCTTGTTGGTGAAACCTGATAAGGAAAAGTACGCTGAAGTCCTTCAATCGATTCGGGCAGGCGAAAAGCTTTCGGTACGTCAGACGCTTCAAGACCGGTGAAATGGTTTCGGGTCTGAAATGCGGAGCGCAGGCTAGTGGAACTGACTACTGGAAGCTGGCGCCGAGGTGAGGTTGTTGAGGGCGGAAGTGACCCTCCAGTGCAAGCAACTGGACAAGTTCGTGAACGCGGACGACGTCATATCTGCCGTCAGAGACCAGTGCGGTATAGAGGTTAAGAAGACCTCTGTACGCTTAAGAGGCGGTCCCTTTGGCACGCAGGTAGCCTACCTTAGGTTACCGGTTGCGGAGGCCAAAAAGGTAATGGAGCGAGGGAAGTTGAAGATCTGCTGGCCAGTATGCCCAGTGAGCAAACTCCAGTCACCTTCTGTGGACAGGTGCTATCGGTGCTTAGATTTGGGACACAAGTCCTACAACTGTAAGGGCGCAGACCGTAGCAACCTGTGTCGTCGTTGTGGTGAGTGCCTCATCTGCGCCAACAAAAAGCAAGCCTGTAACCACGTTATGGGTGGATTTTCGTGTCCCATCAGAGAGACAAACAAGAAGAAGCCGTGCAAGTAACACAGCTGAATCTTAACCACTGTGCAACTGCCCAGCAGCTGCTGTGTTAGTCGGTCTCGGAGTCGAGGACCCATGTCGCTCTTTTGTCTGACGCGTGCAACGGCCCTGTCGATAACGGCAATTGGGTGGCGGAAGAGTTTAGGATGGCGGCTATTGACTTCTTCAAATGAATAAAAGTGAGCGTGATTCCGCTGTATTCCTCTCAAAGTGTGATAGTTTTGCTGCAACTGGATTACCACCCAATTTTATTTTATACATCCTACACAGTGACATTACCCTAGCAGCACACATGTGCCAGATAGGTTACTGCAACTAATAAGTGACCAGATTCAGTCACAGTAAAGTTGCTGCAACCATTTTCGTATGACTTGTGCTGCTCGGGTAGTGTTGGTGATTCTGGCTTTGGAGAAGTCAATTTGCACGACGGGATGGTATCCAATCCAAGAGGTGGTACACTCCTCTGCAGAGGGTGTCGCGATAGCCAATATCAATGGTTTTAGCTGCTATGCCCCACCAAGGTGGCAATTAGAATAGTTCAACCAGATGATCGCGCAATAACATGCATGTTCTACCAGAAGCTCAACGCATCCCGCAAAGGCTTCGTGCCGCGAGCCGAAATGTGCCGGGATAAGGATGGGAGCATCTTGACGGACGAACGTGTGGTGATCGAAAGGTGGAAGCAGCACTACGAGGAACATTTAAATGGCGCTGAGAGTACAGGCAGTGAAAGTCAAAGCAGCGGAGGAGATGACTACGTCAGTTCAGCGGACGATAGAAGCCAACCAGCCCCCATCTTGAGGGAGGTTAAGGATGCCATCCAACAGCTAAAGACCAATTAATCAGCTGGTAAGGATGGTATCGGAGCTGAGCTCATCAAGATGGGCCCGGAAAAGTTAGCCACTTGCCTGCACAAATTGATAGTCAGAATCTGGGAAACTGAACAGCTACCGGAGGAGTGGAAGGAAGGGGTTATATGCCACATCTACAAGAAATGCGACATGCTGGAGTGTGAGAACTTTCGAGCGATCACCATCCTTAATGCCGCCTACAAAGTGATATCCCAGATCATCTTCCGTCGTCTGTCACCATGAAACGTGAAACAACAAAAGTTGGTGGTGAATGCGTCAAAGACAAAGCACATGCTTGTGGGCGGAACCGAGCGCGACAGGGCCCGCCTGGGAAGCAGTGTTACGATAGACGGGGATACCTTCGAGGTGGTCGAGGAATTCGTCTACCTCGGATCCTTGCTAACGGCTGATAACAATGTCAGTCGTGAAATGCAAAGGCACATCATCTGTGGAAGTCGGGCCTACAACGGGTTTCAGAAGAAACTACGGTCAACAAAGATTCGCCACCGCACCAAATGTGTCATGTAGAAGATGCTAATAAGACCGGTTGTCCTCTACGGACATGAAACATGGACAATGCTCGAGGAGGACTTGCAAGCACTCGGAGTATTCGAGAGACGGGTGCTTAGGACCATCTTTGGCGGTGTGCAAGAGGACGGTGTGTGGCGGCGAAGGATAGACCGCGAGCTCGCCCAACTCTACGGCGAACCCAGTATCCAGAAGGTAGCTAAAGCCGGAAGGGTACGATGGGCAGGACATGTTGCAAGAATGTAGGACAGCAACCCTCCAAAGATGGTGTTTGGTTCCGATCCGGCAGGTACGAGACGGCGTGGGTGCAGCGAGCGAGATGGGCAAACCAGGTACAAAACGACTTGGAGAGCGTGGGGCGTATCCGAGGATGGAGAGATGCGGCCTCGAACCGTGTATTGTGGCGTCATATCGTTGATTCAGTGTTATCTGTTTAGATGTAGACTAAATAAATGAAAATGAAAAATGAATGAATGAACCAGATGATCGATAGGCTATCGTCCGAGCTAGTGGGTCGTAAACCGGTCGTCATTGCATGAGATTTTAACGCTGACAGCCGCTGCACCAATCGAAGGGGTCAAGCGTTACTAGAAGCGCTAGCGAAGCTCAACGCAGTGCTAGTCAATGATGGTTCTGCTAGTACGTTCAGAAGGAACGGGGTCGAGTCATGGATTGACGTAACGTTTGTCAGTCCTGGTCTGGCACAAGACTTGGACAGGAGGGTGGATGAGGGTAACACCCATAGTGATCATCTAGCAATTCGCTTTAAGATCAACTATGGCGTGCAACATCCGAGGTCCGGGTATCCCTGTCAGGTGCATGAGTGTGGACCATATTGTCACGCTCCGCATCATTCTGGAGCAGGTCAACGAATTCCAAGAGTGCCTTTACTTGGTATTCATTGACTACGAAAAAGCTTTCGACCGTCTCAATCACGAGAATATGTGGGGCGCCCTGAGACGCAAGGGAGTTCCTGAGAAAATCATCGGCCTAATCGAGGCACAGTACGAGGCCTTTTCGTGTAGAGTGCTGCACAATGGGGTCATGTCCGACCCTATCCGGGTCGTAGCTGGTGTGAGGCAAGGATGTATTCTATCACCGTTACTGTTCCTCATCGTAATCGACGAGATTCTGGTAGATGCGATTGACCGTGAACCAAAGCGCAGGCTGTTATGGCAGCCTATAACCATGGAGCACCTAAACGACTTAAAATTGGCGGATGATGTTGCACTCCTCGCGCAACGGCGCTCTGATATGCAGAGCAAGCTCAACGACCTTGCCGAGCGCTCCTCTTCGACAGGTTTAGTCATCAACGTCAACAAAACCAAATCGTTGGATGTAAACACGGTGACTCCTTCCAGTTTCACAGTAGCCGGGCAACCAGTGGAGAATGTTGAAAGCTTCCAATATCTTGGTAGCCAAATGGCGTCAGACGGCGGTACCAAGATCGACATAGGCGCACGGATCAAGAAAGCAAGGGCTGCCTTTGCGAGTTTAAGAAATATCTGGAAAAACAGGCAGATAAGTGAACGCACCAAAATACGAATTTTCAACTCTAATGTGAAATCTGTGCTGTTATACGCTAGCGAAACATGGTGTGTATCAGTGGAGAACACTTAACGGCTGCAGGTGTTCATTAACAGATGCCTGCGGTATATAATTCGGGCCTGGTGGCCTCACAACTGGATCTCAAACAACGAGCTCCATCGTCGTTGTCCCCAGAGGCCGATAGCATCAGAAATTTGGGATCGAAAGTGGGGCTGGATCGGCCACACTCTACGTAGGGGCGGAAACGAAATCTGTAAACAAGCATTAGACTGGAACCCAGCGGGACATCGCAGCAGAGGCAGACCCAGAGGCTCATGGCGGCGAAGCCTCAATAAAGAAATAAAAGAAGTCGACCGAAATCTAACCTGGCAACAGGTTAAAGCGATAGCCGGGCAACGCTCAGGATGGAGATCTTTCAAGTCGGCCCTTTGCACCACCGGAGGTGTACAGTAGAGTAGCCCAAGCTTATATGGAAAAAGTGCAAAGTCTGGAATTTCAAACCTTGCACCCTTAAATGACAGTTTGGGGGTCCCAGAAGCTCCCCTGAAAATTTCAGCTCATTCGGTCCAGTGGTTGGCGTGCGCAAATGGCTCAAAGTTTGTATGGAAAAAGTGATCCAAATGTATGGAGAAACGCAACCGTTTCAGTTTTTGCTTCTAGGTGGCGCTGTAGTCGACGGATTCCTGTTGTGGACAAAATGTAGAACCTTTTTTATATAAGGAAGCGACTGGTGAAGACCGGATGTAAATCCCTTTGAAATTGGCCAAGTTATAAGCATCCAAAGTCGAGGGTGTCGAGCGTCGAGCGGGGTGTTTAAAATGAGAGCGACGTACCACCGACCATTGCGGCGGCGATGCAGGCGTATTCGGTGCCGTGCGAAATTAAATGCATGATTATCACGCAATCTCGCGTATTTTTATCCGATTGGTAAATACTTTCCGTGCTCTGTACAGTAGTGTAGCTAGAGAGGGAGGAGTTTTTAAGGGGAGACAAAATTCATGAAATATTTGTAACGAGTTGTTTTCGGACATCGTGATGCCCGTTGCATCAATTTTAGAACGATATGATATAATCGTTACAGACAGAGGGACAGAAGGACAGAAAGACAGAGAGACCTGGGATATTATATAAGTTAAATATTTTTCAAACAACAGTTTTAATTTTTATAGCATAATTTATTAACTGTATAAAACTACAAAGTTATCAACAAACAACACTTATACCTATATTAATTATTTATTTCAACTGCTCGGCCTTCCTTTATAACAGAGCGAGTGCAACCTGGAAAATTTTGTCTATGCTGTTGAACAACTTTGAGAACATATTGAAGCTGTTCTTCATTATTTGTCAGTTTTCCTATCTTGAACTAGTTTCACTCCTCTTTCAGCACAGTCATTCACTACCAAAAATGAATTAATTTTATTTCTACTTTCACCAAATTCTTCCAATTCATCCCATATACTAGGATCTTCTTTGAGAAAATTTGCAGATATTCCAGAAATTTCAAAAAAAATTCATCGTATTTTGAGAAACAAAATCCGTACAAGAAGACAACTTATCGATCGTAGATACATTCAATTTTATTTTTCTTACTTCATCACCCTTACAAGATTTTGAATTGTGTGCCATTTCTTTTCTCTCATCAGTAGATATTTCTGGGTCGAAAAAAGCCAGAGCGACTAGTTCTTCACTCAAGTACCATAGATGATTTGCAAATCTTGAAGCCGCAGCCATATACACATTTCTTGATTGATCAGGGAAAGCATCTCGTAAAGTTATCAATTTTTTTGCCAGGTTTAGATCATTTCGTGCTGCTGATGAGGGTAAAGGAGCTTTAAACCAAGACCAAATGTAAACTCGTAAAATAAAAGCACACATTACTGGAATTTTTTGCCTTTCATCATCGGTCATGTCAAATTGGCCTATTTTAAGCCATATTTTAAGACAATATATTGCTTTCGCCATCCATCTGGCATTGCTATGTGCTCCTGGTGGCGAAAATTTAATTCTTTTCACACCAAAAAATGCTAAAGATAAATTTAGCAACTCTTTATAGTCTTGTCGTTGCTGTTGAATATTGAGTTGGTTTTTCAAAAATTCAATCAAATGTGTTTCATCACCAAGGATCTCAATAATGTTTTCGTCTGCCATATTTTCATCAAAGGATTGATCCATAGTATGCCATGCCGATTTAAGTTTTATAAAAATACTTGAAGAAGGGCCTTTTGAAGGAAATAGTTTTTCCCAAGCTGCTGTCATCAAAACTTCGGTAATATGATGCCTACACGCCAGCCATAAAAGATCTCTGCCAATCCGCTTCTCGATTAGGGTACAAGCGCCTTTTTTGATTCCTGTATTTGCTGCTGTTGTATCAGATCCCATTGCACAGATGCGATCGCTTAGTTCCCATGCATTCATCAATTTGCAAACTTCGTTTTTTTAGCGTGTTAGCTCGAAGATAAAACGACGCCAGAAAATTGCGAGATTAAACAACGAACAATATCCCGGATGTGTTTTTCTACTAAAAAAAAAGATCCCCCCTTGCCCCCCCTTATTCACCCCCTCCCTCTCTAGCTACACTACTGTACAGAGTACGGAAAGCATTTACCAATCGGATAAAAATTCGCGAGATTGCGTGATAATCATGCATTTAATTTCGCACAGCACCGAATACGCCTGCATCGCCGCCGCAATGGTCGGTGGTACGTTGCTCTCATTTTAAACACCCCTGGGAGACACGCTCGACACCCTCGACTTTGGATGCTTATAACTTGGCCAATTTCAAAGGGATTTACATCCGGTCTCCACCAGTCGCTTCCTTATATGAAAAAGGTTCTACATTTTGTCCACAACAGGAATCCGTCGACTACAGCGCCACCTAGAAGCAAAAAATTGAAACGGTTGCGTTTCCCCATACATTTGGATCACTTTTCCCATACAAACTTTGAGCCATTTGCGCACGCCAACCACTGGACCGAATGAGCTGAAATTTTCAGGGGAGCTTCTGGGACCTCCAAACTGTCATTTAAAGGTGCAAGGTTTGAAATTCAGGATTTCATGCATTTTGGGCCAGTCTAGTGTACAGGACCCATAAGTAAGTAAAGTAAAGGTGAGCTAGTGTGGGACGTCCACTCTCCAGAGGTTTGAACGTCAAGAAGAGTTACATAGTTCTTAATTGAATATGCGACAAATGAATTTAAATAATACCCACATAGGAAGTCTCAAAATGTTCTACTGGAAATGATGTTTCACCAGTTAAGTTATTCCTACACACTTAATTTTTTTTACCGGGAAAATGTTGAACTTTTACCGGGAATCGCACAGCCGTGCCCCAGTAAACATGTTTTTTGCCGAGATTTCTGTCAAAATTGCTGATAATCACAAATAATTTGCCAAAATTCAGCTAACAAACGCTATTTTTGCCGGAATATCAGTTATTTATTTTGCTGGCGCACGGCTGTGCGGATTTTTGCCGAGCTGCAGAAATAAAAACTGAGTGTGTAGCGTGTGAAGAACATGAGCAGCAAATATTTCATAAGTGTATAATTTAATCATTTTTGACAAATTGTTTAACCGCTTCCTGATAAAGAAAAATGCATTCCAACTCCACACCATCACCTGTGCCGGGGCCAAACCAAAGTCCGCTGACCATCGTGCGCACTCACAGAAATCGTTCGTGACCCCGACAGGAAGACATTTTTCGCCAAAGTGAAAAAGATTGGACACGGCTGGTCGCTTGCCGTCGATCCCTTCTCAGTGTTAAAACATTTTCATTGAAACAAGAACAAAAATCACTAATGACAACCATAAATTTGGCCTTTTCTTCCCTCCTGGGGCTATTCGAATGGTCACAACCACCGCCGCTACCATCCGACCATCGGTACTACACCACACTAAATCGCGTAACAGGAAAAGGAAAAAGTTCAGCGGAGCATAAATCCACCCCACGACCTCTCGTAATGGATGCCAAGGGAAACTAACACAAAACGTGAATTTTTCGATTGGACAGAGTACAGACCAGACTTCAAATTTAACAATTTGACTGATTTGGTTGGTCGAACAAGTTTAGAAAAATATTCGATCATTGGTAATTATTAGAACGACGTATTATGCACGGTTGTAAAAGTAAATACTTTATCTATTTAAATGCAAGAGTAGACTTTCAAAAATACTTGACAAGAAAAAAACATCCAGTTCATTTGTTAGTGACAATGCCCAATGGTATGTTGTGCCGATTATGCCTGGAATTGTTCTCGTTTATTCACTTACTCCCGTTTGCAGTGAGCCGGTGCCGAAGGAGGAGAATCGGATACCCTGGGTGTCAGGCCTAGATTATGTTCCATCAAGCTGACTGGCGCACAGATGTGCTGGGAAAGTGCCGGAACGGATCGGAACTCACGGTGGTTGGCTGGTCGGGTGAATTAGAGAAATGTGCAAAATTAACTTAACAACCCATTTTACATAACGAGCGAAAATGCTGGGAAAATTGACGATGCCCTTTTTTCATTAAATATTATGCGATATTGGCCAAATGGTCCATCGTGAATTGAAGCGCGTTCAATACAATGGTAATTGCAAACGAAACCAAATTAATGTTCTTCGCTACTTGTTTTGGCATTTTCTTCTGGGATACGAACATGTGCAAGGGATTTGGTGCTAATTGAAGTAGTTTTGAACTGTAATTAATGATGACGAGGGAAAGCGGATGAATTGACGCAGGTTCTCGTATCATTCGTTTTTATTGCAGCTGTAATTGAGAATTATCTGGAGCTCTGTGGGTAAGAAATGGTTATTCTATATGACATGATATTGACGGTTTGGTGCAGTATTGGCACAACTCAAAATATGAAAATTTTCAAAAATGTTGTTCTAATATTTGGACTCAGAAGAACATCTTTATTATTTTTACGATTATCTCGAATTTCATAAATGTTTGTGCATGTGTTGATACAGACGAATTTGTTTGTATCAATAAAAAAAGAGAAAGTCAGAACAATTATGCAAGCAAGTAAACTTCACTTGATTTAAGCTTCAAGCAACAAACATATTTACGATACGCATTGCCGTTCGATACAAGTTGATAGTAGCAGTACTAAGAAACTTTAATATTTTATAGGGAGTTGCACAATAAAGCCACATGACTGCATACATAATTCATGCAAAGCGTCTCCGGTCCATTCGGTTACTTTAATGCTTCCTTTCCATAACTACGTCACCTGTAATGAATATTCGATAGGTAAGCCATAAACAACATTAATTACTGTGCCCCACGGTGTCGAAGGAAATAAATGGATCGTTCATCCTGCTGTCGGTTGCATCTTCTCGGTGCTTCACGGCGGCTTTTTCGACCTTAGTCGCAGGGATTTACATACATCCACCGATAAACACACACTCCCCTGGTCCCTTGAGGTATTGTCTGCCAGGTATTGGTACGCTGTATTGATAGATAGACTGGCTTATCCCTTTATCCTGCCAAACAAAGCAAGGGCTAATGTCGTTTGCATCATCCGGGTTTCGTCCGGGTAGAAAGTACCGACAGTAAAAGTGTATCAGTAACTATTCACATGCCACAACCTTCACCGACAACGGAGAGATTGATAGGCACAATATTTTAACATGTGCTACGAAAACATAAAGGGTGTATCGATCTGATCGAAAAGGTCACTGGTGATGTAAATTCAAAAAGTTTACTATGATATGTTTCACTTCACTAATCACTGTTAACTAGAAAACCAGAGTTCATGCTTATAAGGTTTTAAAGATCATATTAATTGAATTGCTACCTAGTTAAAGGGCAAGGAAAACTTCTACGGTGAACTGAATGTCGTCGTGGATAAAACTCCGAAAGGTGATATCAGGATATACATGACTTCAATGCGAAGATCGGATCCGACAACACGGACTATGAGCGTGTCATGGGATGAATCGGTCTTTGAGAAATGAGTAAAAAGGGTGAGCTGTTTGCAGAATCATGTGTTAATAAAATCATGGCCTTGGGCGATTACTTTATTTCCATCGACCAAATCATACCAAATTCATCCACACTTATATTCTCGAACCCCCACATACTGTCGGCGATGGAGTCCAACCACGTGAAAGCTGATCAACCACGCTTCCTATAAGGAGTTTATATTCAGCTTGGGTAGATGATTATCTGGTCTTCGTACTATGTGTCCCCAAGTCCCCTGAGCTGAAGAATTCGAATCCATTTTGTAATGGATCTTTGGCCGTCACAGGCATTTGAAGAATTATCTTACCCACACATTCCCTCTTTTTGACCATGTATTTAATTATCTTCGTGGAGATTTGCATTGCCGGTAATAAAGTTAATTAGTTCAGAAATTTTGTGTTTTGCATTGCGTGGCCGGTAATAAAGTTAATTAGTTCAGTGCGAGTTGGCTCTTGTTTAGGACGGCAGAACGATCGCGCGATTTGCCGAAATTTTGTGTTTTGCATTGCGCGGCCGGTAATAAAGTTAATTAGTTCAGTGCGAGTTGGCTCTTGTTTAGGACGGCAGAACGATCGCGCGATTTGCCGAAATTTTGTGTTTTGCATTGCGCGGCCGGTAATAAAGTTAATTAGTTCTGTGCGTGTTGGCTCTTGTTTCGGACGGCAGAACGATCGCGCGATTTGCCGAAATTTTGTGTTTTGTTTTGTCTTTCCTTAGGACGGTTCGTAAGTAAATTGATGAACATATTTTATTATTTTTACAGCATATACTGTTATTGACAAACGCTCTATATTGTCGAATAGAGCTCCCTATTATTCACCTTTCCCACTAACACAAATTTTCCTTCCCGAGACATCTATGAAGGTAGTATGGGTTCCCTGCATCACTAGTAGATGTTGTGGGTTCACTGCATCACTATCACTAGTAGATGTTGAACTAACATTCCTCCCCTTCCTTCCGTGATTTCGAACCTCAAACTCACCAGTGCCGTTTTGGATACATTGCAAAGTTTTTGTCGGATGTATTCTCATTCCCTCTCGCGTCCCAGCTATTGTCATCAGTTCCAGCCCGATTTACGAGATAGAAATGGACCTGAAAGAATTTTTCCAGACCGCACGATCGAGGATCTACCTCTTAATTTGAGTAACATGTTTGATTCCATCATCGCTGAAAATACCTACAAACGACCTCGGACGAGTAGCGCATCAAGAACATCTTTACCGCAACCCGATAAAATAGCGAAAGTTGATGTTCCAGTGAACAAAACTATGTCAGCAAACACTATAGTTCCTATTGTTTCAGAACACACCGATTTTCCGTCACCGTGTGCTTCCAATGCTCCACCAGCCACTTACGTGAACTCCGATACGCATCCAGCTCAGATCAGCTTGAACGCCGGTGTTAACTTCCCTACTACTACGATCGAACAACCTCCGAACGCTTTTATCGCAAACTCAACCGATCCTGCTAATGCTGCTGCTGCGGTCGATGCTGTCTGCAATGCTGCTAGTTCTGCCCCCACAAGCCACGGCCACACTATTCCTGTATATGATCGCCAATTCTGTACTTCCACTGCGCAATACAGCCAGAATACCACAAACACTCCCAAAGTAACAAATGCCACCTCCTCCGCTACCCTTGCCAATGTTGTTGCTGCTGCTACCGCCCATATGCCAATAGCCCAACCAATGCCCACCGGAATCAAAACTGCTGTTATCGCTGCTAAACCTGCTCTCACTGCTGTCCCGACATTCATCAACTGTACAACTACTGCGAACATTGCACCGAGTAACAGCCATATACGTGACACCGTCCAGGATTCTTCTGATCGTCTTCATTATACCGCACCATCCTCGAACACCATTTCTATCATAAGTAGACCTAGAGCTAATATGTGTACTAATGAAACAGTTATCAGTCAAAACTCTCAGCAACAAAACAGCCACCCGCATAGTGTACTAGGTCCTAATAGAAATAGTGCTGGCATAACCGTCATTTCCGACACGATTATTAGACCTCCTGATGTATTTCCTTCTAACCGCACCTTTGCATCTCATGTGGCTAGCAAACCCAATCTTGCTGTCGCATGTCCGGTTCTGAACGAAAAATGGTTCTACATAACTCGGTTCTTGCCTCACGAATCAGCAGAAAATGTAATTTCTTATGTAGCCTCCGGAACTAATTGCGATCCAAGTCAAATTCAGTGCCATAGACTAGCCCGTCAAGTTACTGGTAGCCGACCTCTTTCATTCATTTCATTTAAACTGAATGTTCCCGAAAGTGTGGAGAGAACAATCCTTTCAGACGGTTTTTGGCCAGACGGTGTATCCATTTCACCTTTTTTAGACCGAAGAACATATTCCTACAAACAAGGCCCAGTTCACCAAGAATATCTAACATCATCTCTCCACTCCCCGATGCTCATCCATCAAACCCGTCCACGCGAAATTCCTCGAGGGCAGTACTCCCAATATCGACAAATAACCCCACTAGCTCGAACACCTGCTCGTCGACACCCGCTTCCGCACCAGCTACCTTGGATTCCGAATCAAAATCAGTTTCCAACGTTAACCAAAGCCACTCTAGTATAAGCAAAGAACTATTGATTTATTACCAAAATGTTGGTGGGATCAATTCTCAAATAAGTAACTATGCTCTAGCCTGCTCTGGGGGTTCGTACGATTTATACATATTTATTGAAAGTTGGCTTAACAACTGTACTCTTTCTAAACAAATTTTTGGTGACTCCTATTGCGTATACCGCGAAGATCGATCGATGCTAAATAGTAGCAAAAAAAGTGGTGGAGGAGTTCTCTTGGCAGCTCGCTCGAAATTCAAAACTCGACGTCTTTTTTTTTTTTTTTTTTTTTTTTTTACAAGGGAGAATGCATTTACACACTAACCCAGTACACGTGCATTGTAGTTGCCAAACTACCACACGGAAGTGTACTGGAGTGTCGGACTCGACCATACCGGTAATACCGACTAAACTCCCTTGGGCTCCACCATCGTTTCCCCCAGGAACTACCTCGCAGTACTACTTCTGGGGGGACGGCAGTACTAAGCGTACTCGCTCATTATCGCTCACACAGGCACTCGTCCCACGCGAGACTGACTTGGGTGCTCGCTCTATCGCACCCTCAAACACACCCTACATACTCTGTTGCACCTCTGTCATGCCGTGCGGGTCTAACTTGTGTGCCCACCCTTCTCATGCCATGTGGGTCTAACTTGTATGCCCACCCAAACCCTTGATTCATGCTCATACGCTCCATGCTTGCACACACATTAACGCTCCTATGGGTCTGACTTGTGTGCCCACCCTTCTCATGCCGCCCCGGACTAACTTTTGTGCCCACCCTTCTCATGCCGTGCGGGACTAATTCTATGCCCACCTTTATCGTACCATGTGAGACTGCTCACCTCTTTCATTCAGTTCGCGCTGACACATACTACTCGAGTCATTCGACCTAACACTCCCTCTGGCATCCCTTGTGGGACTCTTCGCTTAGGTTCCCACTTCTGACATACCATGTGAGTCTGACTCACCTCATTCATGCCATATGAGACTAGCTCAACACGACTCAACTCATTCCTTTCGTACCATGTGAGACTGACTTGGATGCTCCCCACACTCCTCTGCCACGCCACGGGGTATCAGTAGTCGTAGGAACCAACATTCCTGCGCTACTCCCAGCGCGGCGTGTGCAGTCCATACATACACCTATTCATTCACCCTTCTGCCATGCTTCGAGGTGACGATCTCGGTTGCCACCCGCTGCGCCATTACCTCTGCATGGGCAGACCATTCACACACTTCTTCGCGTTCGGCACTTTCGCTCTAACTTACCAATCATAAGTTAGTCATGCTTGTCGATTGTTGCTCGGCGCGCCAGATTCTCTGCAAGCTGCAGGCAATCTGAGTGGTTGCAGTCGAGACTGCGTTCCACTTCTCCACCGCTTGACACATCCTTTGGATAAGATTATCCGGAGTTGTGTCCCGGCCGCAAACGTCTAGCATTGCTCTTCTTTCGACGTCGAAACGAGGACATACGAACAGTATGTGCTCTGCAGTTTCGTCAACACCTGGGCAGTCAGGGCACACGGGGACCTCCGCGTGTCCAAACCTGTGGTGGTACTGTCGGAAACAGCCATGGCCTGACAGGAATTGTGTCAGATGGAAGTGAACCTCCCCATGGGGTCTCCCCACCCAGCTTGATATGTTAGGAATCAGCCGGTGGGTCCACCTACCTTTCGAGGAGTTATCCCACTCGCGCTGCCATCTGGCAACCGAAGTCACCCTGGTACGCTCGCGGGCTCCTCTGGTGCCACGTAGGTCAAAACACTCCTCGTCCTCCCGGATGACCAGCCCGACTGGCATCATACTCGCTATCACGCAGGATGCGTCGCGCGATACCGTGCGGTAGGCCGATATCACCCTGAGACACATCAAGCGGTAGGTGCTCTCCAGTTTCTGCAGGTAACTGGTTACCCCAGTGCTTTTGCCCAGGACGGGCCGCCGTACCTAAGAATAGATGCGGCAACGCCTGCCAGTAGCCTACGTCTACTGGCGCACACCTTGGAGCTGTTGGACATCATCCTCGATAATGCCGCCACAGCAGTCGAAGCCTTCTTGCACGCATATTCGACATGGCTACCGAAGGTAAGCTTGTCGTCTATGATGACCCCAAGAATCTTCAGACTCCGCTTTGAAGTGATCGCGACGTCTCCCACGTGTACAACTGCATGTTGTGCCGACTTACGGTTGCTGACGATAACCACCTCCGTCTTATGTTGAGCGAGCTCAAGGCCTCTCGCACTCATCCAGTCCGCCACAGTGCTGATCGCGTGTTCTGCGGTTAGCTCTACTTCGAGGATTGACTCCCCGTAGACCTCTAGGGTTACATCGTCAGCAAAGCCGACGATCTTCACACCAGGAGGGAACTTTAGCTTCAGAACCCCGTCATACATCAGGTTCCATAGTACCGGACCCAGGATTGACCCTTGCGGGACTCCTGCGGTAATAGGAACACTTTTCTGACCGGCATCGGTCTCGTATAGCAGCACACGGTTCTGGAAGTAGCATTCCAAGATCCGGTACAGTCCCACCGGCAGGCTAAGCCGGTGTAACGAGAGCGCGATGGCATCCCAGCTTGCGCTGTTGAATGCGTTCTTCACGTCCAGTGTCACCAACGCACAGTATCGAATTCCTCGCCTTTTCCGTTGGATCGCTACCTCTGCAGTCTTGAGGACTGAATTGATAGCGTCCACCGTGGACTTACCCTTCCGAAAACCAAACTGGTTACTCGACAGGCCATCCGTACCCTCTGCATACGGGGTGAGCCTGTTGAGGATGATCCTCTCGAGCAGTTTACCCGTCGTGTCGATCAGGCAAATTGGTCTGTACGCCGATGGGTCACCCGGAGGCTTCCGGCCTTCGGCAGCAGTACCAACTTCTGCCTTTTCCATCTCTCAGGAAACAACACTCATCCAGGCATCTCTGCATAGCTAGCCTGAACATGTTCGGGTTCGCTATGATCGCTGCCTTATAAGTGCACTGTTTGGAACTCCATCGGGGCCTGGAGCTTTGTTCATCGCAAGGGTGTTAGCCACTGCGAGTAACTCTTCGTTCGTCACCGGAGCCACCATTTCGGCCACACTCCCAGCGCCTTGCAGCGCAGGAGGAGGCCAGGGACTTGTGGCTCGGGACGGGAAGAGTACTTCGATAATCCTCGCCAACCGGTCCGGTGACCGTTCGGGGGTGAAGAGCCCCTTTGGTCTTGGCCATCACGATCCTATAGGCGTCACCCACGGATTCGCATTGGCACCCTCGCACAGGTTGTCGAAGCACGCTCTCTTGCTGCTCTTGATGGCCTTGTTAAGGGCCAGTCTCGCAGCTTGAAACACTTCCCGGCGGACCGCTCTTTCCTCCTCGGTGCGGGCTCGTTGCGTCCTACGTCTAGCCTTGAGGCAGGCTGATCGTAGGGCTGCAATTTCGGCACTCCACCAGTATACCGGGCGTCTGCCATTTCTTGGCAGGGCTTTCCTCGGCATAGTAGCGTCGCACGCGCGTGATAGGACAGCTATCAGCGCATCCCCGCTTAGACTGTCGGTGTTGGCCTCCAGTCCCAGGGCCGCGGTGAAAACTTCGCTGTCGAAGTGAGTGGTCTTCCACCCACGGACCTGACAGGGATCACCCGCCCTCGGACGCTGCACACCATAATTGATCTTGAAGCGAATTGCTAGGTGATCACTATGGGTGTAGCCCTCGTCTACCCTCCAGTCCAGGTCCGAGACCAGACTAGGGCTGACAAACGTTACATCTATCCATGACTCGACCCCATTCCTACGGAATGTGCTACTGGCTCCGTCATTGACAAGCACTGCGTCGAGTTTTGCAAGTGCCTCGAGTAACGCTTGTCCCCTCTGATTGGTGCAGCGGCTGCCCCATTCCACTGCCCAAGCATTAAAGTCTCCCGCTATAACGAACGGGCTCCGACCTACTAGGTCGGCCGATAGCCTGTCGATCATCTGGTTGAACTGTTCCATTGGCCACCTTGGTGGGGCGTAGCAGCTACAATAGAACACCCCGTTGATCTTGGCTATCGCGACACCCTCCGCGGAGGAGTGTACAACCTCTTGAACGGGGTACCTGCCCGTTGTGCAAATTGCCGCCGACCTAGACCCGTCCGCCACCCAGTTGCCGTTGCCGGCAGGGACGTTGTACGGGTCGGACAGGAGGGCGACATCGATCCTCGACTCCGAGACCGCCTGCCACAGCAGCTGCTGGGCAGGTGCACAGTGATTCAGATTCAGCTGTGTTACTTGCACGGCTTTTTCCGATTGGCTTCTCCGAAGGGACACGCAGGCCCGCCCATAGCATGGTTCCGGGCCTGCTTCTTACTGGCGCAGATAAGGCACCTAGGTGCCTTGTCGCATTCCTGTGCTTTGTGTCCCTCCTCGCCGCAGCGACGACACATCTTGCTTCGGTCTGGGCCCTTGCAGTCATAAGACTTGTGCCCGGACTCAAGGCACCGGTAGCACCTGTCCACTGAAGGTGGCTGGAGCACGCTTACTGGGCATACTGACCAGCCGATCTTCAGCTTCTTTTTCTCGATGACCTTTTGGCGTCAGCCACCGGTAGTCTGAGATAGGCTACCTGCGTACCAAAGAATCCTCCTCTTAGACGTACAGAGGACCGCTTAACCTCTGTGCCGCACTGCTCTTTGACGGCAGAGACGACGTCTTCCGCGGTCGTGACCTCATCCAGCTGCTTACACTGGAGGGTCACTTCCGCACCCAACGACCTAACCTGAGCGCCGTCACCCAAGACCTCCTGGGCAAGCTTTTTGTAAGCCACGCTTCAGTACCAAGATCATTTCACCGTTCTTGGTACGTCTAACGCTGCGCACGTCCTGGCCCAGGGCCGATAGGCTATCGGCCGCTCGCATCGATTTAAGTACATCGGCGTATTTGTCCTTGTCGGTTTTCACCAACAAGGCCTCGCCTCTGTCTCTCACTTTCTTCATTGGTCGAGGGGTGTTCGACTTCCGTCCCCTACTGACCAGTTGCCAAGGATTCGCATCCCCTTCGGCGGGTACCGATGGCTGGCTGGGGCCAGCTTGTGGCTCAGCAACTTGTGCTTGTCTAGTGCCTTTCGCCTTCTTGGGCATACGCCCTTCAGGCTCCGGTGCACCATCCAGGCGACGCTTCGCCTTAATGGTAGCGCGTTTGGGTCGCTTCTTACTTGGCGTTTTCTTGCCCTCACTGGCCGTAAGGGCGGTCGCCTCTTTCGCCGCAGTAACATCGCTAGGGGAGGAGAGGGCCTTGGTCTGCGTACCTTTGGCTATCCTCTCTGCTTCCGCTACACGCCTGATGTAAGCGACCTGTTCTTGTCTTGCGACACGAACAGCTCGCCGGAGCACCAACAGGCTCTGCTTGAGCTCCTTGTTGGTGTTCTGCCTGCCGCTTACGAACTCGATGATCTCATCGAGTTGCTCGGCCACCACCCGTATCCCGGGTAGTGGCTCGTCAGGCGATGCAGGCAGGGCTACTCCCCACCACCGCTGGAGACTCTTCGGTGCTGCCAATAGCAGCAGCCGTCACTCCACTTGCCCCTCTTTAATAGGGGACCTCGCTAGGCCCCTTTTGGCAAAGGGGTCCGTCACCTCCAACTCCAAAGATAGGTTTCGTTCAGTACTCATTTCTTATGGGTCCCCTTGCGGCTGCCGCCGAATCCTACTGGAGTAGTCGCCTTTAGTGATCCCATGGTTATCTATGCCTGCCTTGCGGCAAGCAGGGAGGCCATTGTTGACACTTGCGTGTTCAGAGCCAGATCAGCGCAAGTCAGGAAAGGGCATCTGAGCCTACTCCCACCCAGTAGGCAAAACTGGATGGCAGGATTGGGCAGCGTGCTACAAGGCCCGCCACGGTTTTATGGGACGGAAGACAGCCTAGCCATTAGCCCACTCGCCATTTCGAGTCAGTGTCACCCGACCCTACTAAGAGAGTAGAATGTCAGACTGCCAGCCCTCACTTCACAATATAACAATATCCAAATACGAAACCAGTACACGCAACCAGTATGCCATAATCAGGGTCTTACTGATATCAACCCTGATGTGCCAGTGGCACTCTCTGGGCTTGTGCTTTTGAAGCGGCACACAGTCGCTTTGATAGAGTCTGCTTACGGGCACTTGTGGTTTTTTGGGAGGGATTTTAGCAGAGCCCACTGCTAAATCCCACCACGCCCTAGGCAGTTCTCCCTGACTCACAGACAGCTGGGGAGGGGTCGTCAAGCCCTTGGACATGGTCCCTGCTGCCCCCAAAACTCGACGTCTGACTCCACCAAACTGTTCTGGTGTTGAGCAGCTCTGGGTCTCGCTTGCTCTTAGCTATCACACACTTTACATTTGTGTGATATACATACCTCCCGATCGCGTGAATGATTCGTCTCTTTTCGATCAGCACTTAGACTCGCTCACCTGGATAACTACACAAATGAAGTTAAGTGATAAAATGTTGATAATTGGTGATTTCAACTTCAGTGGAATTAACTGGATTAAAAGTAATGGATCATTCTTTTTCGCCGACCCGTCCCATTCAACCATGAATCCGTGTATCATTCGGCTATTGGATGGCTATTGTACTGCTGGACTCGTTCAATTGTGTAACATCTCAAATCAAAATGATCGCATTTTGGACCTCTGCTTTATCACCCAGGAAGCCTCTGGGAATGATCTCGTTATTCGTGCTCCAGCTCCCCTCGTCAAATTGTGTCGGCACCATCCTGCTCTGCATGTTTTGCTTTGTCAATGTCAGCCACGCATGTTTGAAAACACCGTCGAAACTCATTCATACAACTTTTGTAAGACAGATTTCTCTGCTATGAATAACTTTCTGTCACTCATTAATTGAACGACATTCTCGACATCTCCGATGTGAATGCTGCCGCAAGGACAATGTCAAACGTTATTATCTATGCTATTGATCAGTTCACTCCTAAGAAAATGCATAATGCCGCTGTATACCCTCCTTGGTCAAATCGTACTCTCAAACGTCTTAAAACAGCTAAAAGATCAGCGCTCAAAAAATGTTCGAAGTACAGGACCGCTATCCTTCGATACCATTACATTTCACTAAACTATCGGTACAAAGTGCTGAATAAGTCACTCTTCAGCTCGCACCAGCATCGCATTCAAAATAATTTAAAAATAACCCCAAGCGTTTCTGGAACTACGTTAACGATCTAAGACGAGAGTCTGGTTTGCCCTCGTCTATGTCACTGGGGATTCAAGCTTCATCGATGGAGGATATTTGTGATTTATTTCGCACTCAGTTCAGCAGTGTTTTTTCAAATGAAAATCTCAGTGATCAACAAGTATCTACAGCAGCACAGAATGTTCCTTGTAGGGCTTCAGTGGGACCTCATCCTACAATCAATCCTGAAACCGTTTTGAATGTTAGTACAAAACTGAAACGCTCCACTAATCCAGGTCCAGATGGAATTCCTTCCTTAATCATCAAAAAGTGTTCTACTGTTTTATGTTCACCCTTGGCAGCAATCTTCAATGCATCTCTATGTTCCGGAGTTTTTCCTGATGTTTGGAAGTCATCGTATGTTTTTCCAGTTTTTAAGAAGGGCTCGAAAACTGAAGTTTCGAACTATCGAGGTATAGCCTCTTTATGTGCAATGTCCAAGCTATTTGAGCTCATCGTTCTTGCTTTTATTACGCATAACTGTTCCAACTATATCTCCGAATACCAGCACGGATTCCTGACTAAGAGATCAACTTGCACAAATCTCGTATCTTATACTTCGTTCATCGCTCGCTCGTTACAAAGCCGTCTACAAGTCGACGCAATATATACAGACCTATCAGCTGCTTTTGACAAAATTAATCATCGGATTGCAGTTGCTAAGTTACAACGACTCGGATTTCATGGAACCATATTAGATTGGCTCAACTCATACTTGGTTGGTCGTAAAATGTCTGTTAAGATTGGCAATTATTTTTCACCTTCTTTCGATGTAACGTCAGGCATTCCTCAAGGCAGTCATCTTGGACCGTATATATTTCTAATTTATTTGAACGATGTACATTTCTCTATCGATTGCCTCAAAGTTTCCTATGCAGACGATTTCAAATTATTCCATGTAGTTCATTGTGTTTCTGATGACGTATTCTTGCAGTCGCAGCTGAATCTATTCGCTGAATGGTGTGTCATTAATCGAATGGTTCTGAATGCTTCAAAATGTTCAGTCATCTCTTTTGCTCGTAAACGCTCTATCGTACAATACGACTACAAAATTTCCGGAACTACCTTAAGAAAAGATACAACTGTGAAAGACTTAGGAGTTATGCTTGATTCGAAACTTACATTTAAGGATCATATAGCCTTTATTTCAGCCAAAGCGTCTAGAAACCTAGGTTTTTTGTTCAGAGTCACTAAGCATTTCTCTGATATACTGTAACGCGGTGTGGATTTTTTGGAATAATTTTATTGGATTTGCTTAAAGCTTCAGACGTTTTTATTTTTTTAAGCAAAATCATTTGTAAATATATTATGAAATTAAATTATTATTTTTAATTAATAAATAGCTTTGACGTTTTTATCCTTTTAAGTAAAATATCATTGAAATGAGTTGAAGCTTAATTATTAGTAATAAATTATTTTTTGTTTTTTTTGTTGTTGTAATTATTAGATTATTTGTATTTTATTCGCTTTGGTCGTTTTTCTCTTTTAAGCAAAATAATGCTTGAATTCGTCAAGTCGGCTTGACGATTCACAGTCCAAAGCGAGACCATAACATTATCAGTATTTGCCCGACGATTGGACTGTCTTGGGTGAGGAAATATTTCGAGCGGTTTGCGTCTCGGCTAAGCAAAAGTGGTATACTGTTTCAGTGAGTGCAGTAATGGCTCCTGAAACTAGATAGCTCTTTTTCAACCATTTGCTCGATCCTGGGAAGGCGCCAAATTGATATCGCCATTTGAATCTTTATACATAACCAGCAATTGTCCTTCAAGGTTTCTTGAAGGTAGAAATCCTTAAGCTCGTTCATTTTCGCTCGCACTAGAGGAAGAGAAGTATCGCGGTTTCCAAGTTCCGAAGAATTTAAAGTATTTCTACAAAAGTGAAACGTGTTCCTTCAAAGTTTGCAGAAGGTAATAATTGAGAACAGTG
This sequence comes from Armigeres subalbatus, assembly GCF_024139115.2. NCBI lineage: Eukaryota > Metazoa > Arthropoda > Insecta > Diptera > Culicidae > Armigeres > Armigeres subalbatus. Next base: position 209,259,241 of record NC_085141.1, on the reverse strand, counting down.
GTGTAAAGTGAAGTGCTTGAAGCAAAATCTTTTGGTGTCTTCCAGATAGCTGCTTATTTCGGTCAGTGCGTCTGACAATTTTGCGATTCTCTCCATTTGCCGGAGCAGATATAGAGACAAAGAAAGGTAATTTTAATTTATGACTTTAATTTTGCACACGACTAACGTTTGCCATTCGCGTTGGACTTCCAGCGCGTAGGCGCTTTTTTTGTACGGGCTGGAATTTTGTGACGACCAGCGGAGTCGAATTGGGGTTCCGTCCTTTTTTGCTGTGGGTCGCGGTGCGACCAAATTGAGCTTGTGTGTCCGCTAAGGCCCGCCTTCCGAGGTAGTCAAACGGAGGGGAGTGCAGTTCGTGAGATAGTCGAGCGAAATTCACCCGACAGTCGCCTAAAACTGTCGATAAGACCACCATTTCGCTACAACCCCCCCTGGTGGTCAGGTGTCGAGAGCGCGGTTCCCGTACGTCACCAATTATCGTACGCTGAACCGAACCCGAACCGAGAATTAGTAGCTTTCTTTTAGTCCTCGCCCGGTGAATCGGAAAGGTACGTGAAGCCGGGTCGTAAGGGAAAGTGGGCTACTAGTTTGAGGGAACGGTCATTCCGGACGCTCTCGACGGTTTCAAAGCGGAAGCCTTCCGTCCAGCCGCCACTCCTCCGCACCTTTAGTTCGGCCATTTTGACACAAGCTCACGCCGCCATCGTGTGGAGCATCGAACGCCCACTGGCAAGTCGCCGGTACTACGACGCCATCGCGACAACTGCGTCACCAGCAACGAACCTTCGTCTTCGGAAGAACCTTCGTCTTCGACACACCGCCGGAAGAACCTCCGTCTTCGGCACACCGCCGGAAAACCTTCGTCTTCGGCGTCCCGCCGGAAAACATCGTCTTCGGCACTCTGCCGGAAAGCCCTCCGTCTTCGGCACCCGCCAGAACCCGTCATCGCTACCAAAAATCCTGCGCAGGTACGTGGAAACTTGAATAATCATGGCCATGAATTAGTTTCCCCCTAGCTAGTACAAAACCCCGTCCAACCCGAATGAAGTCGTCTGAATAAATTTGTTGAATTTGAAGCTCTGAGAGTAAATTGATTTTGTTTCGGCAGTTCCGTGAGAACCTGCTGTTCTCTTTTACGTTTCCGTTATTTCGTTGGTAAATTGCATCTCAGACTTCGATTCCTCTTTTGATTTTGCGTTTATTGTTGAGCGAGCTTAAGTGATTACAAGGGTAATCAGGGCAAGGGATTTTAGGGTGGTTTCCCAGGTAACAGCGGGTGATTTTGAAAATTCAGCCAGCAACCGTTCGAGGATTTCCCCTGAGGAATTGTCTCAAAAATAGTCGGGCAAGTCAACAGACTGGTGGTCTCTCGTACGCGAGAGTGGCGCTAAAGCCACCAAAGTTTAAATAATTCCCTCAGACGATTTGCGAACGGTTACAATACACTGCCTTAAAACGCTGTATTGTTCACTTGTTCGATCAACTTTAGAATATGCAGCTGTAGTCTGGGCTCCATACTACCAAAACGGAATTCAACGTATCGAGTCTATTCAACGGAAGTTCGTACGCTTTGCTCTACGCCATTTACTCTGGAGTGACCCTCAGAATCTACCAAGATACGAAGATCGCTGCAAGCTAATTGGTCTCGAACCACTATCTTTACGCCGTGATGTTGCCAAAGCATCATTCGTCTCAGATCTGCTACTCTCAAACATTGATTGTTGTGGTCTACTCGGTTTGCTTGATATTCATGTTCGTCTCCGTGATCTCCGTTCTCATAACTTTTTTCGTCTTCCCTTGTCTCGTACAAATTATGGTAAAAATGAGCCCGTCAGCAGTATGTGTAGAGTTTTTAACAAATGTTATAATTTGTTCGATTTTAATTTGTGTCGGTCTACTCTGAAAAAAATGTATACCAGATATCTGTCCTCTGCCCAATAACTATTATTTAGTGTTAGGTGATTATAATAATGTAAGATTTTAACGTGTTAGTGATAATGATGTTAGTTTTAAGAAATCATTGTATCATTTGGTTTGTTAACTGTTGATACCGAAAAAAAAAGAGGTTTTATGCCTACTGGAGAAGGAGTTTTTTTTAACTGACAAACTCCACTCCAGCGGGCGTTTTTACCTCAATAAAATACAAAATACAAAATACAAGATTGTAAGGACGTGGCCAGGTATACAACTGCTACTGTATAGGAAAAGGTACTAATCCCAAGTACCAATTTGTGACAATATACAGTAGATTGCTCAATTGAGCATTGTATAGCCACCCACGATTTGTACAATCACATATGCTATGCTATGCTATGTATTTAATTATCTTCGTGGAGATGGCCGGGAACGTTTTGTACTGTTGCTTGTGTTCCGGGAACTGTTGCTTGTGTTCCGTAAACCATTGTTGGGACTACCACAGTTTCATACAGAATGGTTCCTAGTTTTCTAGATGGTTTCCTTTCGATACTCCAAGATGACTTTCGATGCAATAAATGCATCTTTGGAACGCTTTCTCGTTGTCAACTGGCGATTCAACTTCTCCGTGATTGGAATACACAAATAGTATAACCAGGATGATGTCTTCAAAACACGTTCACCGATCTTTATTTCTGATGGCGCTTTCCCAAGAGGTGTTCTCACCATTATTTGACTTTTTTCCATGTTCAGATGGAGGTTCACTTCTCATAGGTAATTTTCCAACACAGGCAGCAGTTAGCTCTTCCACTGATCTTGCAATGATCAAGACGTCGTCTGCATATACTCGAATTATTGGAAACTTGAGTCGTCCTGTTTGGATGAGTTTTAAAAATCCGTTCAACTCGTCTTCCACCGTGACCAACAATCAATTAGAAGATCAAACACGTAAGGCGAAAGAGGACATCCCTGTTTCACTCCTTTTGATCTGAATTTAGGTGCCCCTCTGGCCCCATAAGATCTGTTGATCTTTCGAATTTAGACAATTGATAACTATGTTGGCAATCTCTATTGGCGCCCCTTTAGCTAATAATATATTTGGTGAGTGCCGTTAAGCTTACATTATCAAAAGTCTTTTCTAAATCCAAAGCCATCACAATAAGATCATCTCCTGAATTTCACTTTTCTTCAAGAATTCTACGCGCATCGTGTTTTGTGTCAGAGTTCCTAGGAGCCAGCTCGCATACATTCAATAACCTACACTAGCTTACACTATTTTTCGGAAATCTTCAACATGCCTCGGTTGCCTTTTTACGAATAGGAACGACGAGAGTTTTTCTCCAGCCATCTTCATTTGGCGGAATTCAGATAGAATAATAATTATGATTGTATACTATTTCGCCGAAAACCATTTGGCGGAATTTTTTTTCGCGGTACGACATTTCGCGGAATGCACCTTTTTTTCCGAAAGACATTTCGCGGAATGCCATTAGGCGGAATTCAGTTAGAATAGTTATCATTCAAATACCTAATTACCGATTTCTGCTTAATTACATGAAATCCGGGCAATTTTTTTGTTTGCATTTAATACAAATCCGAACCCGACCCGTTCGCGAGAATTTCGATTCGAACCCGACATAATTTAATTATTTTAGCCCGCACACAATTTTTCCCAGAAAAATTCAAACTAGATATTTTCTGGTTCTCTCAAAATTGAAAACAAAATGTTAGCCCAAACAACAAACTAGCCTCACAATTAACAAAACTGAATAAAATAATTTGCAGTATTTTATTTCTCCAACCCGTACCCGACCCGAACCCGATATTGTAGTAATTTTTCAAACCCGAACCCATCGGGTACGGGTTCGACTCGACCGTATCTACCGCCCGTTATAAGGCGAAAGGAAATGCTAATGTTTTCTTTCAAAGAACACGTCTTCCCGGTATAAGGCGAAGGGAAGGGTAACGCCTTCTTTAAATGGATGCGTCTGCCCGGTATAAGGCGATAGGAATTGATAATGCCTTCTTTAAAAGGAGTATATAGGTATAAGGCGAAGGGAGGGATAACGCTTTCTTTGAATGGATGCATCTGCGAAAGGAGTTGGTAATGCCTTCTTTAAAAGAATGCGTCTGCCCGGTGTAAGGCGAAAGGAGTTGATAATGTCTCCATTAAATGGATGCATCTACCCGGTATAAGGCGAAAGGAGTTGGTAATGCCTTCTTTAAATGAACTCGTCTGCCCGGTATAAGGCGAAAGGAGTTGATAATGCCTTCTTTAGATGAACGCATCTGCCCGGTATAAGGCGAAAGGAGGGGTAACGTCTTCTTTAAATGGATGTATCCGCCCGTCATACTGCCCTTGATCGCATATTTGTAACACTCGCATTTTTGTTTATTTTGTTAAAAGCCTGTGAATCGTTAAGGAATCTTAATTTACTGCATCTAATCCCACGACAGGAAAATAGACTTTACTATCTTCCCAGTCAACACAAGATCGTATATGATGCCGTATAATATGCTAAAGTGGAGGCGATATAGGTACTTCCCCATACAACATGTACGTATATCGCCTCCACTTTAGCATCTTATGTTGCATCATATACGATTTGGTGTTGACTGGGTTGCTTATCTGTGGTAAGCTGAAAATGATTGAGTTTGTGGGAAGGATTGACAAACGATTTACAAAATCAACCAAAATGCAAATGTTACAAATATGCTATCATGGGCAGTATAAGGGGCAATTGAAATTTTGAAAACTACTTCTAAATATTCCGGGAGGCGTTCCTTAGCCGTGCGGGAAGATGCGTGACTGCAAAGCAATCCTATGCTGAAGGATAGTCTCGTTAATCTCGTGTTAAACGAATGCAAAACAAAATGGTAACTTGGCTTAGAGACCTCGCAGGTAATAATGTCGGAATGCTGAATGAACAAAGGCTATTATTATTAATATTCCGCGAAATGGTGCATTCCGCGAAATGGTACATTCCGCCAAAAGTCATTCGGCGAAAAGGTACAATCCGCCAAATGTCGTACCGCGAAAAGTTACAAACCGCCAAATGTTATTCCGCGAAATGTTCAACCGCGAAAATGAATTCCGCGAAATAGTTTTCGGTAAAATGTTATACAATCAATGCAAACCCGACCCGTACCCGAGATTTTTTGCATTCGTAAACCCGTACTCGACCCGAACCCGACATAATTTAATTATTTAAGCCCGCACAAAAGTTTTCCCCGTAAAATTCAAACTAGATATGTGTAAAATACTGTAAGTCCAAACAACGAACTAGCCTCACAAATAACAAAACTGAATACAATAATTTTCATTATTTTATTTCTTAAGCCTATACCCGATCCGGACCCGATTTTTTTAACTCACAAACCCGTACCCGACCCGATATTGTACTTATTTTTCAAACCCGAATCCGGCGATTCGGGTCGCGGGTTTCAAAACCTGAAATACCACCATATGTACTGCCCAGTATAAGGCGAAAGGAGTGGCTAATGTCTTCTTTCAAAGAGCGCGTCTTCCCGGTATAAGGCAAAGGGAGGGGTTACGCCTTCTTTAAATGGATGCATTTGCCCGGTATAAGGCGAAAGGTGTTAATAAAGCTTTCTTTAAAAGAACGCGTCTGCCGGTATACGGCGAGGGGAGGGGTAACGCCTTCTTAAAATGGATACATCTGTCCAGTATAAGGCGAAGGGAGGGGTAACGCATTCTTTAAATGGATGCATCTGCTCGGTATAAGGCGAAAGGAGTTGATAATACCATCTTTAACGGACGCGTCTGCTCGGTATAAGGCGAAGGGAGGGGTAATGCCTTTTTTAAATGAATGCATCTGCTCGGTGTAAGGCGAAAAGAGTTGATAATGTCCTCTTTAAAACAATGGGTCTGTCCGGTATAAGGCGAAGGGTGGGGTAACGCCTTCTTTAAATGGATGCATCTGCTCGATATAAGGCGAATTGAGTTGATAATGTCTTCTTTGAAAAAAAAACGCTTCTTCCCGGTATAAGGCGAAGGCAGGAGTAACGTCTTCTTTAAAAGGAGAAGTTCAACTTCTGTGCCGGTCTAGGAGATTCATAAAAAAAAATTGACTTTTTAGGTATAACAGTTTTAACGCGTTAATCTTGTGTTAAACGAATGCAAAAAAATGTTAACTTGGCTTTGAAACCTCCCAGGTAACAATTGTGGAAATGATGAATGGACAAAGGCTATTATTATTAATATTCCGCGAAATGTGCATTCCGCGAAATGATACATTCCGCCAAAAGTCATTCGGCGAAAAGGTAAAAACCGCCAAATGTCGTACCGCGAAAAGTAACAAACCGAAAAATGGATTGTATAACATTTCACCGAAAACTATTTCGCGGAATTCAGTTTCGCGGTTGAACATTTCGCGGAATAACATTTGGCGGTTTGTAACTTTTCGCGGTACGACATTTGGCGATTTGTACCTTTTCGCCGAATGACTTTTGGCGGAATGTACCATTTCGCGGAATGCACCATTTCGCGGAATATTAATAATAATAGCCTTTGTTCATTCAGCATTCCTAGAATTATTACTTGCGAGGTTTCTAAGCCAGGTTACCATTTTTTTTAATTCGTTGAACACGAGATTAACACGTTAAATCTTTTCTACCTAAAAAGCCGAAACAAATTTTTCGATAAATTTCCTAGACCGGGCCAGATATTGAACTAAGCCTCCTTCAGCATAGTCTTGCTTGGCAGCCACGCATCTTCCCGCACGGCTAAGGAAGGCCTCCCAGAATACTTAGAAGCAGTTTTCAAAATTTCAATTGTACCTCATACCGGGCAGATTGCCATTTAAAGAAGACGTTAACCGTCCTTTCGCCTTATACCGGGCACACGCGTTCATTTAAAGAAGGCATTATCAACTCATTTCGCCTTATACCGGGCAGATGCATCCATGTAAAGAAGGCGTTACCTCTACCTTCCCTCTATACCGGGCAGATGCATCCATTTAAAGAAGGCGTTACCTCTGCCTTTGCCTTATACCGGGCAGACGCGTTCTTTCAAAAAAGGCATTATCAACTCATTTCGCCTTATACCGGGCAGATGCATCCATTTAAAGAAGGCGTTACCTTTGCCTTTGCCTTATACCGGGCAGACACATTCTTTTAAAGAAGGCATTATCAGCTCCTATCGCCTTATACCATTTAAAGAAGGCGCTACCTATGCCTTCGCCTTAAACCGGGCAGACTCATTCTTTTAAAGAAGGCATTATTAACTCCTTTTACATTATACCGGGCAGATGCTTCAATTTGAAGAAGGCGTTACACCGCACTTCGCCTTATACCGGGCAGACGTGTTCTTTTAAAGAAGGCATTATCAACTCATTTCGCCTTATACTAGGCAGATGCATCCGTTTAAAGAAGGCATTGCCCCTCCCTTCGCCTTATACCAGGCAGATGCATCCATTTAAAGAAGGCGTTACTTCTCCCTTCGCCTTATAACGGGAAGACGTGTTCTGCAGTAGATATGGTGGGGTTTCAGGTTTTGAAACTCGCAACCCGAATCGAACCCGAACCCGATTTGTTTGGGTCGGATTCAGGTTTGAAAAATTAGTACAATATCGGGTTCGGGTCCGGTACGGGTTTAAAAAATAAAATACTGAAAATTATTTCATTCAGTTTTGTTAATTGTGAGGTTAGTTCTTTGTTTGGGCTGACATTTTTTTTCAATTTAAAGACAACCAGAAAATATCTAGTTTGAATTTTCCGGGGAAAACTTTTGTGCGGGCTTAAATAATTAAATTATGTTGGGTTCGGGTCGAGTACGGGTTTACGAATGCAAAAATTCTCGGGTACGGGTCGGGTTCGGGTTTGTATAAGATCAAAAAAAAAATGGCCTGCATTTCATGTAATTAAGCAGAAATCGTTAAATATTTGAATGATAATTATTCTAACTGAATTCCGCCAAATGGCATTCCGCGGAATGATTTTCGGTGAAAAGGTACATTCCGCGAAATGTCTTTCGGAAAAAAGGTTCATTCCGCGAAATGTGTTTCGGAGAGTTGATACATTCCGCGAAATGTCGTACCGCGAAAAAAAATTCCGCGAAATGTTTTTCGGCGAAATAGTATACAACCCGAAAAATGTTATTCCGCGAAATGTTCAACCGCGAAAATGAATTCCGCGAAATAGTTTTCGGTGAAATGTTATACAATCAATTATCGAGGTATAACACTCCTCAATACCGGCTTCAAGATGATATCCTAAATTCTTTTTAGCAGACTGCACCCGTTTGTGGAGACCTTTGTCGACTAATATCAAAACGGTTTTTGAAAAGGGCGGCCGTCAAAAGACTAGATGTTTACTCTGTGTTAAATCCTTGATAAATTCTGGGAATACAACTTGTGGACTCATAATCATTTGAATTTTTAGGCAGCATACGACTCAGTGAAACGGAACAAACTATGGCATGTAATGCTAGAACATGGCTTTCCGACAAAGCTTATTAGGCTGATTCGTGCGACGTAGGTGTGGAATCCGCCGATGCCAGCAGGATCCGAAATCTTCTGGAGCCGTCGCTATATACGTCCGTCGCGTGCCACCTTCAGTTTTTGGAAGGGGCGAGTCATGGCTTGCTATGTGCTGATCGACAACCGTCGATGAATCGTGCATTATGCAATCATTGACCGGATTCAAATACACGCCGAATGTAATTTACTCATATCCCACAGTAGGATTGGTCCAAACTGAGCATAAGAATATTTGGTGATACATCCTATTGGTTCGTGACGTTAGATGGAATGAAGCTGGGCGATGCGCTCTCTCTTCTGCTATTCCACATAGCTTTGGAAGTTATTAATAAAGTTTGGCTGGTTTCTCGGTGACTTTTAAATCAAAAAGAGAATTTAAATTACTTTAGTTTGACCGAGGATGAGAAATGGTCGTCTTAGCGAATTGTGAGTGTCTAATTGTGAAATGTAAATTTGTGAAACGTCTGTAGTATTTCGTAATAAATGTTTATTTTTTTAGACGTCTGATGATGGCTGAAGAAAAGTAAGTTATTGAAAAGTCATCGAGAAAAGCCAATCAAACTCAATTAATAAAGTCCGTGGTGATTAGCTCAAACTAGATAGCTCTGGCAATACGAAGATTTGGTGTGCAAAGAAACGGAACAATCATCAACAAGTCTTACCATTTGCGGATGACATCGTCATCATTGGTTTAGATCGCAGAGCAGTGGAAGAGTGCCATTTAAATAAGGAGACTGAAATCTGTAAACAACTAAGTATCTGGAGGCTGGCAAAGAACGGCACAGTCCGAACGATTTTGTTCCAGAGGTAGAAATGGATGGGATGCAATATGAGGTTGTCGACTCCAGTTGCCATGTAATTAAAAATTTATTATACAAAAAGCACACTAAAATAATTTTAGTCCATTTTTAGTATTTCTAAGGTACGAGGAAGGCATAAACTAGACCAGTGCGCCGATTGAAAATGTATCGGCGGCGGCGTGATAGATCATTTTCAGTCACGCCGTTGATAATCGGCGGCAGTGGCGCGGTGACGTGGGTCGGCGTGAGCTTATTTCTTGCATTAGAAAATCTCCGAAATTCTTCCAGAAATTCCTCCGTAAATTTCACCAGGAATTCCTTCAAAAGTTCATCCGAGAATTCCTTCGGAAGTTCCTCCGGAAATCCCTTCGGAAGTAACTTCAGGCATTCCTCTGGAAGATCCTCTGGGAACTCCTGGAAGATCCGGAACATCCGTAAAAATGGTCAATTCGCAAGTTCCGTTGTAAAGCGACGGGATTTTTTGGAATTATTTTGTGCCGAACTCTGAGTATGGAATTGATGCTTTGGCCCACATACGGACCATTGTGTCCACTTGGAGTTCCCCTGAAAGACTTGGAACATCCGTAAAAATGGTCAATTCGTAAATTCCATCGTAAAGCGACGGGATTTTTTTTTTTAGAAATAGCAGTTCCTAGAGGAATTTTCCAACGAAATTTCCAGGAGAACATATCCAGTTTTCCGCGAGCGGTAATGGCCGCCAGCTTGCCTGTGGGCTAGTCTCTGATTTTGTGGAGGTCAACTGCACCCACCGTTACAATGTGGTAAATAAGAAGGCGCAAGTCCACTGGGGCCCTCCTTAGCTTAGCAAGAAGAAGAAATCCACTTTATCAGCACCTTCTTATTAACCACATTGGTCAGAATGCTCCGAACGGTGGGTGCAGTTGACCTCCTCAAGCGTCAAATCAGAGACTAGCTCACAGGCAAGCTGGCGGCCTTTACCGCTCGCGGAGAACTGGATAGACATTTGTAAGAGTTCTTTAAGGAGTTTTCGCGAATATTCTAGCAGAAATTTTTATGACAAGACTTGGAGAATTTCTAAAGAAGCCTCTGAAGAAAAAGCAGGATAATTTCCGGATTATTTTTTTTATGATATATCGAAGGAGTTTTCTAGGGAGTTTCCCGGAAAATCTTGTAGGGTTTTCTGGGCGAATTCTTGGAGAGATTCTGAAGTAGCTTCCGTGCCAATTTCCGGTGGAATCACAAGAATAATTTTCGGGGATATTATTAGAGGAATTTTTGAAGGAGTTCTTGAAGAAATTTTCGGAAGAATTCCTAAAGGAATTTCAGGAAAATTAATTTACATGGGAATTTAATTGTGAACGACTTTCCGGGAGAATCCTTGGTTGAATTTTGGGGTAGGAATTTTCGAGTTAAGCAGAAATTATATTGCGGAATTAGGATTTTCTAGATCTTGATTCCGCAATATAATTTCTATTCTCCAAGAATGTCTAAACAGTTTTCCGGAAGAATCCCCGGGAGGTGGGTTTAGTGGAATTCCATGTGAATTTCGGAAGGAAAGAAATATCTGAGTCCTTTCGGAGGATTTCCCGGAGGAACTTTCTGGAGGAATTCCCGGTGGGCATGCTGGCGCCCATTACCGCTTGCGGAAAACTAGATATGTTCTCCTGGAAATTTCGTTGGAAAATTCCTCTAGGAAGTGCTCCGGGAATTTTTTTATTATTTATTAAAGAGGCTTGTAGCTCTATGCTTTCTCACCTCTGGGCTGGGAATTTCCTCTTTATTGAAGAATTCACGACGGAGTTTTGGAGGAAATATCCGGAGGAGTTCATAAAAGATTTTAATGAGCAATGCATGAAGTATTTCTTGAAGAAATTCGCAAAGGAATTATTGGTTTGTAGCTCAGATGTTTTTTGTGTAAATTCATGAATAAATTTCGTGTGGATTTCCCGATGGCCTTGCAGTAGAAATTTTCGAAGGAATTCCTAAAAGAATTTCTGAACAATTTCTAAATGTAAGTCGTGTGTATTAGTTCATGATGAATTAAGAAAAAAGATTGTTGAGTTTCCAAACAAATTTTAATTGAAATTCTGAAAATATTTTCAGACCAAAATATTGCGTAACTGCCGAAAAGTTGTAGGAGCAATTCTTTGAATCCCTGAAGAACAATTCTATATTTTTTAAAATAATTAAATGGATTTTATTTGAACGAATATAGTTTTGATTGACCGAGCATCGATTCCATGCTCAGGGTTCGGGTCATGGTGGATTAATCATAGCAGATTCTATGAGACATGAATTAAAGCAGCCCACACGCTTTAATTATTTCCATCGTTTTTATAAATAACTCCCAATCGAGTAGGACACAAAAGCGAAAAGATGAATTTAATTATCCCAAAAACGACATCAGTAATAACATTTCCATATCAAATGCTCTGTTCATGCAAAATATTTCTGACCAACGTAAACCGAGGCATGTATGCATAAAAAGTATGTTCGTACATAGACAGAAGGACCCCCACCGGGCATACACATTTTCGACATTGTTCCCGCATGGTTCGTGCAGGATCACACTCCGCAGGTAAGTATGCCGGAAATCAGCATAACGCCGCGCACTGAGTTTGATGGCTTTCCATGCCAAAGTGCAGAGTGCGAGAAAACAAGAAACATTCCACCAACCGAAAGATCGCGCACTGCTTTGGTAGGACCTCTTTGTTCTTATTCGCTGGAAAAGACATTCTTGTATATTTACATTAGACTGTTTCAAAGTTATTACGGAAAGTTTTGTGAATTTTTTTTTCGCCAAACCATAATTAAATTTCGTAATAATGTCAGTCACTATACGTGGTACCATAAATCAGATAGTATACTTTTGCAGATGGCCATATCAGTTTTGCCATTCCTTCACTTTTAAAATAAATTGTCGGCTTCTGTAAATTTGTACAAATTTCTCATCAGCGTTTCTCAAGCAACTTGACGGGTATTGATAGTTAAAAATTTAAATAAAAATATAGAAAATCTGTGTAATAAGCAGATGTTCACGAAGCATATGTTTGCTTTTCTATATTTGGTATACTTGGTCTCCCACTAGCACATTCTTCGTCTTCGCCACAACCACCAGTCCAACTTTTGTTGCCTGACTTATACTGGCGGATGTACAGTTCTGTCACCTTTTCAAATGTTCGGCCACCATATCATCTGCGAAACAAACAAATTGACTAGGACTAACTGGAGAAAATCGGACACTGGCTCTCCGCATGACGCCATTCTAGCGCAATATTAAACAACCGGCACGGAAGTCCATCACCTTGTCGTAGTCCCCGGCGGGATTCGTACGATCTGGAGTGTCAGTCCGAAATCTTCAATCAATTTTTGCACAAAATCTATCGTTGCTTTCATCAATCTCGTAAGCTTCCCGGGAAAGCTGTTATGGTCCATAGCTCTGCGCCCAGGAACACAATAAGATCTACAACAGCCACCGTCAAAAATGAATCGACACGCCGCGCCAGTGTTGGTAAAATCTCAAATTGTCAAATCTCATAGGTGATTCAAATCATGCGTGAGTCAAATCCCATCCAAATCATGGTCCAGAGAATCGCTCATCATTCAATCACGATTAGAATCATTGCAGGATTTTTACGTGTTCTTCATGGTTGAAATTGAATAAGATGTTTAGAAAATCCGTATGAACTTACTTTGAAAATACTTCTGCACTGAACGAAATAAAACATTTTCACTATTTTTTTTATTTTGCAAGGATGATAGTAATTTCAGTTCAGAGTGTAAGTAAATTCTGATTCGCAACTTTTCAGTACAATACATTGATATTAATGCGGACCATTTACATTTAAGCTAAAAAATCATGAAAAAAATGTGCGAAAAAAATAGCACCACTTCAGTTTTTCATTAAGGTTTGGTAATATTTAAGCAAAAACTATCTTAAAATTCACATATTTTGAGTGAGATGACAGTACACTCAGGAAAATCGACACATACTTTATGGCAAAAATCCATGTATTTTGAAATATGCATATCATGCGTCAGCACATAATTAATTGCATACAAATTCACACATGGATACTATTACCCACATGGATAGTATGTGTAAACACTCATGAAATGCATGCGGGTGCTCGGAATATATGTGCCGAAAATATGGAATCCATTTCGCTACCCCCATTGCAAAAATCCATGTGTAAACTCATGAATATAATGCGGATTTTTTTTTCAGTGTAGGAGTCATTCTCTAGTATTATTTCAAAAAATTGTTGTTTGATGGACAGAATTATTTTCCAAGAGTGTTCAGCTCGCTTTTCCAAGGACTTAGGGCCTGGGGATCAGTCTAGTCTAGTCTAGTCTCTCAAAACTCTCTATTTTTTTCCCTAAAAATCTTGTTTTAGTCAACCCAGAGTTGTGAGTCGCTGCAATATCAAGCTGGAAAGTTAGTTATGAATGACTCGCCGTGTTTGATTATGCTTATATCTAGCATTTCAAAGTGATCCTCCGACTTAATCCTCGTCGTTACTCACAGCGATAAAAGATTTACACGAAATTAAAAAAAAAACCTTATAATCACCATTACTCGTCACCAAGGTTTCGGCTAATTTTGTCAACCAGGTCTTGGTGCAGATTGCACAAATAGTATTATCAACCACTAAGACCATCAAGATTGAACTTTTTGACTGATGGAACTACATTCATCCACTCACTAATGTTCTAAGATACACACATTCTTCCACCACTTCAAATTTTTCACCATCCAGCACCATTTCACTAACACCGTCATTAATGAACCCACGTTGATTACCAGCGACCATGTACTTCGTTTTGCTGGTATTGATCAGAGCATTAGTGATTAATCATAGATTTAATCATGATTAATGAATAATGGGTTATTTAATCATTATTCATTAATCATAATCATACAAAAAATACGATTCAATCATTAATCACTAATCGTTAATCATGGATTTTTGCATTTAATCATTAATCACTAATCATATTCATGATTGTTTTGAGTTTATTCATTAATCATCAATTGTAATCATTGCATACATCGCTTCTATTCATTAATCTTTAATCATAATCATACAATTTCAAAGGTAAAAAAAACATAATTTGGTCGAACAGTTACTTGATTATTGATCACTATGCAAATCATTTAATTTGATTATTCATAATCATTAATCATTAATCATATCGATCGTTAATCATTAATCATACACATATTGTGTCAACATTTAATCACGATCGGTAATCATTAATCATACTTCAAACGTTTTATTCATTAATCATAATCGTTAATCATTATCAAAAATTAATTTAATCATTAATCATAATCATTATTCATTGTCAAAAATGAATAAATCAATAATCATAATCTTTAGTCATAGAATTGAATGATTTAATCATAACAAATTTAATCATTCATTGGAAGCTTTATTCATTAACGCTCTGGTATTGATCGTGAGTCCGATCCTCGCTGTCTCCCTCTTAAAAGGCACAAAAGCCTCTTCCACAGCACGGCAATCAATCCCTATAATATCGATATCGTCCGCAAATCCCAGGAGCATATGCGATTTTGTGATAATGGTACCGCTTCTTTGCACACCAGCTCTCCTAATCGGTCTCTCGAGCGCTATATTGAACAGTAGATTCGAGAGTGTATTACCCTGCTTTAATCCATTTAAGGAACAAATGACGTCGATATTTCATCCGCAACCCTTACACTTGATTTCGATCCGTCCAACGTTATACGAATCAGCTGAATCAGTTTCGCCGGAAAACTATGTTCAAGCTTAATTTGTCATAATTAATTCCGTTTCAGTGGATCGTACGCCGTTTTAAAATTAATAAACAGATGCTGTGTCTGCAAGTTGTACTACCAGGATTTATCAAGGATTTGTCTCAGGGCAAACATTTGATCCGCGCCGTTGATCGGCCCTCACGAAAACCTGCTTGGTATTCACCGACGAAGGACTCTTCAAGCGGGCTCAATCTGTTGCACAGAATACGGGACATAATTTTGTACGCCGAATTAAGGAGGGTTATTCCTCGGTAATTGGCACACTCCAGTCTGTGCCCTTTCTTAAATAGAGGGCAAATGAAGCGGTCCAACCAGCCAGCAGGCGGGGCAACAGAGACCATGTCCAAGGGCTTGACGACCCCTCCCCAGCTGTCTGTGAGTCAGGGAGAACTGCCTAGGGCGTGGTGGGATTTAGCAGTGGGCTCTGCAAAAATCCCTCCCAAAAAACCACAAGTGCCCGTAATCAGATTCTATCAAAGCGACTGTGTGCCGCTTCAAAAGCACAAGCCCAGGGAGTGCTACTGGCACATCAGGGTTGATACCAGTAAGACCTTGATTATGGTATACTGGTTGCGTGTATTGGTCTTGTATTTGGATATTGTTATATTGTGAAGCGAGGGCTGGCAGTCTGACATTCTACTCTCTTAGTAGGGCCGGGTGACACCGACTCGAAACGGCGAGTGGGCTAATGGCTAGGCTGTCTTCCGTCCCATAAAACCGAGGCGGGCCTTGTAGCACGCTGCCTAATCCTGCCATCCAGTTTTGCCTACTGGGTGGGATTAGGCTCAGATGCCCTTTCCTGACTTGCGCTGATCTGGCTCTGAACACGCAAGTGTCAACCCTCGCATGGCCTCCCTGCTTGCCGCAAGGCAGGCATAGATAACAATGGGATCACTAAAGGCGACTACCCTAGTAGGATTCGGCGGCAGCCGCAAGGGGGACCCATACAGCAATGAGCATTGAACGCAATCAGTCTTTGGAGTTGAAGGTGACGGACCCCTTTGCCAAAAGGGGTCTAGCGAGGTCCCCTATTAAAGAGGGGGCGAGTGGAGTGACGGCTGCTGCTATCGGCAGTACCGAAGAGTCTCCAGTGGTGGTGGGGAGTAGTCCTGCCTGCACACCTGACGAGCCACTACCAGGGATACGGGTGGTGGCCGAGCAACTCGACGAGATCATCGAGTTCGTAAGCGGCAGGCAGAACACCAACAACGAGCTTAAGCAGAGCCTGTTGGTGCTCCGGCAAGCTGTTCGTGTCGCAAGACAAGAACAGGACGCTTATATCAGGCGTGTAGCGGCAGCAGAGAAGGTAGCCAAAGGTACGCAGACCAAGGCCCTCTCCTCCCCTAGCGGTGTTACTGCGGTGAAAGAGGCGACCGCCCTTACGGCCAGTGAGGGCAAGAAAACGCCAAGTTCGAAGCGACCCAAACGCGCTACCATTAAGGCGAAGCGTCGCCTGGATGGTGCACCGGAGCCTGAAGGGCGTGTGCCTAAGAAGGCAAAAGGCACTACCCTAGCAACACAAGTCAGACAAAAATGGTTGCAGCAACTTGATTGTGACCAAATCTAGTCACATATGAGTTGCAGTAACCTATGTGATACATGTGTGCTGCTAGGGTGGACAGGCACAAGTTGCTGAGCCACAAGCTGGCCCCAGCCAGCTATCGGTACTCGCCGAAGGGGATGCGAATCCTTGGCAACTGGTCAGTAGGGTGCGGAAGTCAAACACCCCTCAACCTACGAAGAAGGTGAGAGACAGAGGCGAGGCCTTGTTGGTGAAAACCGATAAGGACAAATACGCCGATGTCCTTAAATCGCTGCGAGCGGCCGATAGCCTATCGGCCCTGGGCCAGGATGTGCGCAGCGTTAGACATACCAAGAACGGTGAAATGATCTTGGTACTGAAGCGTGGCGCGTAATCCAGCGGGGTAGCTTACAAAAAGCTTACCCAGGAGGTCTTGGGTGACGGCGCTCAGGTCAGGTCGTTGGGTGCGGAAGTGACCCTTCAGTGTAAGCAACTGGACGAGGTCACGACCGCGGAAGACGTCGTCTCTGCCGTCAAAGAGCAGTGCGGCACAGAGGTTGAGCGGTCCTCTGTACGTCTAAGAGGGGGATTCTTTGGTACGCAGGTAGCCTATCTCAGTGGCTGATGCCAAAAGGTCACTGAGAAAGGGAAGCTGAAGATCGGCTGTTCAGTATGCCCAGTAAGCGTCCCCCAGCTACCTTCAGTGGACAGGTGCTACCGGTGCCTTGAGTCCGGGCACAAGTCTTATGACTGCAAGGGCCCAGACCGAAGCAAGATGTGTCGTCGCTGCGGTGAGGAGGGACACAAGGCGCAGGAATGCGACAAGGCACCTAGGTGTCTTATCTGCGCCAGTAAGAAGCAGGCCCGGAACCATGCTATGGGCGGGCCTGCGTGTCCCTTCGGAGAAGCCAATCGGAAAAAGCCGTGCAAGTAACACAGCTGAATCTGAATCACTGTGCATCTGCCCAGCAACTGCTGTGGCAGGCGGTCTCGGAGTCGAGGATCGATGTCGCCCTCCTGTCCGACCCGTACAACGTCCCTGCCGACAATGGAAACTGGGTGGCGGACGGGTCTAGGTCGGCGGCAATCTGCACAACGGGAAGGTACCCCGTTCAAGAGGTTGTACACTCCTCCGCGGAGGGTGTCGCGATAGCCAAGATCAATGGGGTGTTCTATTGTAGCTGCTACGCCCCACCAAGGTGGCCAATGGAACAGTTCAACCAGATGATCGACAGGCTATCGGCCGACCTAGTAGGTCGGAGCCCGTTCGTTATAGCGGGAGACTTTAATGCTTGGGCAGTGGAATGGGGCAGTCGCTGCACCAATCAGAGGGGACAAGCGTTACTCGAGGCACTTGCAAAACTCGACGCAGTAGGAATGGGGCCGAGTCATGGATAGACGTAACGTTTGTCAGCCCCAGTCTGGTCTCGGACCTGGACTGGAGGGTAGACGAGGGCTACACCCATAGTGATCACCTAGCAATTCGCTTCAAGATCAACTATGGTGTGCAGCGTCCGAGGGCGGGTGATCCCTGTCAGGTCCGTGGGTGGAAGACCAATCACTTCGACAGCGAAGTTTTCACCGCGGCCCTGGGACTAGAGGCCAACACCGACAGTCTAAGCGGGGATGCGCTGATAGCTGTCCTATCACGCGCGTGCGACGCTACTATGCTGAGGAAAGCCCTGCCAAGAAATGGCAGACGCCTGGTATACTGGTGGAGTGCCGAAATTGCAGCCCTACGATCAACCTGCCTCAAGGCTAGACGTAGGACGCAACGAGCCCGCACTGAGGAGGAAAGAGCGGTCCGCCGGGAAGTGTTTCAACCTGCGAGACTGGCCCTTAACAAGGCCATCAAGAGCAGCAAGAGAGCGTGCTTCGACAACCTGTGCGAGGGTGCCAATGCGAATCCGTGGGGTGACGCCTATAGGATCGTGATGGCCAAGACCAAAGGGGGCTCTTCACCCCCCGAACGGTCACCAGACCGGTTGGCGAGGATTATCGAAGTACTCTTCCCGTCCCGAGCCACAAGTCCTTGGCCTCCTCCTGCGCTGCAAGGCGCTGGGAGTGTGGCCGAAATGGTGGCTCCGGTGACGAACGAAGAGTTACTCGCAGTGGCTAACACCCTTGCGATGAACAAAGCTCCAGGCCCCGATGGAGTTCCAAACAGTGCACTCAAGGCAGCGATCATAGCGAACCCGAACATGTTCAGGCTAGCTATGCAGAGATGCCTGGATGAGTGTTGTTTCCCTGAGAGATGGAAAAGGCAGAAGTTGGTACTGCTGCCGAAGGCCGGGAAGCCTCCGGGTGACCCATCGGCGTACAGACCAATTTGCCTGATCGACACGACGGGTAAACTGCTCGAGAGGATCATCCTCAACAGGCTCACCCCGTACGCAGAGGGTACGGATGGCCTGTCGAGTAACCAGTTTGGTTTTCGGAAGGGTAAGTCCACGGTGGACGCTATCAATTCAGTCCTCAAGACTGCAGAGGTAGCGATCCAACGGAAAAGGCGAGGAATTCGATACTGTGCGTTGGTGACACTGGACGTGAAGAACGCATTCAACAGCGCAAGCTGGGATGCCATCGCACTCTCGTTACACCGGCTTAGCCTGCCGGTGGGACTGTACCGGATCTTGGAAAACTACTTCCAGAACCGTGTGCTGCTATACGAGACCGATGCCGGTCAGAAAAGTGTTCCTAGGGTAGTTGTAGTTGTGTATAGAGCTAAAGATTGTTTACCGTTGTGCTGAAAACGAATGTCGTAATTCGCGTTGAAATCAACTGATTTTAATGTTCATTGTGCTTTATCTTGTTGTCTTTCGATGTCCGATGTTGAAACTTTATATAGCAATCAACCGTCAAACAATAAATCTCATCAATTTCTGTAACAATCTCGACCTTGCTTGCTGAGATCAATTCTGCGACGGGCCTACCTATACATATTTTCGCTTGTTAACGAGCCTGCCATCTATACTTCGATAGTCGAATCTGGATTTTAATAAACAGGTATTGCAATATTTCGAAATGGGAATAGCTTTCTGTGATGGATGTCTGGACATAATTAAATGCAACGATCCTGCAGTCACTTGTGGTGGATCTTGTGAGGACGGTAAAATATTTCATGCAGTTTGTGTCGGATTGACTGTGGATGAAGGAATCGCATGTAAAAATCCCAATGTTTTTTGGATATGTAATTCATGTCGCAAGATGAAGACAGAAAAATGTACAGCTGAAATGTCGGAAAAGAACGAAATCCCTGGAAACAACGAAATAACCGCAATGAAGGATGAAATGAAAGAGATGAAAATTTTGCTCCAAAAACTTACTATCAATGTCGAAAGCTTCAGTGTATCATCAAGCCACTCATCAAAAAACGCAAATATCGAACAACGCCACGGCCTAATGAACTCCTCATTGTTGGCTTCAACAAGATTCGATCATCACATCTGCCCTCAGGAAGCTACCAATACAACACTCTTCGTTTCTAACATTGCCGCTGATGTAAGCGATGAAGAAGTTCTGCATATGGTACAAGAAACTGTTGGTCCTGATCATATAGTTTCAATAAAATGTCTAGTGCCACCATGGAAAGAAAGAACTACATTAGATTACATTTCCTATAAAATAGTTGTGAATCTCGATTATCGGCTTCAGCTGCAGACGGTTAAGTGGCCAAAAGGAATACGCTGTAGAAGATTCGTGAACCGACTGAATGCATCTTGGCATCCTGCTCACCGGAATTAACTGTAACATATAATCATTGGATAGAGGAGACTATTATGTATTTATGGTTAAATCATTGGATTGTAATAACTCTTTG
The DNA here is from genome assembly GCF_024139115.2 of Armigeres subalbatus. Classification (NCBI taxonomy): domain Eukaryota; kingdom Metazoa; phylum Arthropoda; class Insecta; order Diptera; family Culicidae; genus Armigeres; species Armigeres subalbatus. The sequence continues at coordinate 209,238,900 of NC_085141.1, read as the reverse complement.
TGCTTTATAATTATACTTTTCATCATTGGGGCAATATAACGCCTGTTGATGGTACAAACAATAAACAACAATAAACAATATTACCGCAGGAGTCCCGCAAGGGTCAATCCTGGGCCCGGTACTATGGAACCTGATGTATGACGGGGTTCTGAAGCTAAAGTTCCCTCCTGGTGTGAAGATCGTCGGCTTTGCTGACGATGTAACCCTAGAGGTCTACGGGGAGTCAATCCCCGAAGTAGAGCTAACCGCAGAACACGCGATCAGCACTGTGGCGGACTGGATGAGTGCGAGAGGCCTTGAGCTCGCTCAACATAAGACCGTAAGTCGGCACAACATGCAGTTGTACACGTGGGAGACGTCGCGATCACTTCAAAGCGGAGTCTGAAGATTCTTGGGGTCATCATAGACGACAAGCTTACCTTCGGTAGCCATGTCGAATATGTGTGCAAGAAGGGTTCGACTCCTGTGGCGGCATTATCGAGGATGATGTCCAACAGCTCCAAGGTGTGCGCCAGTAGACGTAGGCTACTGGCAGGCGTTGCCGCATCTATTCTTAGGTACGGCGGCCCGTCCTGGGCAAAAGCACTGGGGGTAACCAGTTACCTGCAGAAACTGGAGAGCACCTATCGCTTGATGTGTCTCAGGGTGATATCGGCCTACCGCACGGTATCGCGCGACGCATCCTGCGTGATAGCGAGTATGATGCCAGTCGGGCTGGTCATCAGGGAAGACGAGGAGTGTTTTGACCTACGTGGCACCAGAGGAGCCCGCGAGCGTACCAGGGTGACTTCGGTTGCAAGATGGCAGCGCGAGTGGGATAACTCCTCGAAAGGTAGATGGACCCACCGGCTGATTCCTAACATATCAAGCTGGGTGGGGAGACCCCATGGGGAGGTTCACTTCCATCTGACACAATTCCTGTCAGGCCATGGCTGTTTCCGACAGTACCATCACAGGTTTGGGCACGCGGAGGTCCCCGTCTGTCCTGACTGCCCAGGTGTTGACGAAACTGCAGAGCACATACTGTTCGTATGTCCTCGTTTCGACGTCGAAAGAAGAGCAATGCTAGACGTTTGCGGCCGGGACACAACTCCGGATAATCTTATCCAGAGGATGTGTCAAGCGGTGGAGAAGTGGAACGCAGTCTCGACTGCAACCACTCAGATTGCCTGCAGCTTGCAGAGAATCTGGCGCGCCGAGCAACAATCGACAAGCATGACTAACTTGTGATTGGTTAGTTAGAGCGAAAGTGCCGAACGCGGAGAACGGTGTGAATGGTCTGCCCATGCAGAGGTATTGGCGCAGTGGGTGGCAACCGAGATCGTCACCTCGAAGCATGGCAGAAGTGTGAATGAATAGGTGTATGTATGGACTGCACCCATAGGAGTGTTAGCGTGTGTGCAAGCATGGAGTGCATGAGCACGAATCAAGGGTTTGGGTGGGCATACAAGTTAGACCCACATGGCATGAGAAGGGTGGGCACACAAGTTAGACCCACACGGCATGACAGAGGTGCAACAGAGTATGTTTGTTTGACTGTGTGTTTGAGGGTGCGATAGAGCGAGCACCCAAGTCAGACTCGCATGGGACTGGTGACTGTGTGAGCGAGAATGAGCGAGTACGTTTAGTACTGCCATCCCCCAGAAGTAGTACTGGGAGGTAGTTCCTGGGGAAAACGATGGTGGAGCCCAAGGGAGTTTAGTCGGTATTACCGGTATGGTCGAGTCCGACACTCCAGTACACTTGTAGTTTGGCAACTACAATGCACGTGTACTGGGTTAGTGTGTAAATGCATTCTCCCTTGTAAAAAAAAACCAGCCGGCAGGCATTCCCATATTTTCGACATAATATGGTGCAGAACTTTATAAAGCTGCTCACTGCCATGTTTGAGAAGTTCAGCCGGGAGCTGGTCGTTCCTCGCAGCCTTTTTAAAAAAACAAACATAAGAAATTCAACAAATTAAATTCATAATTACAAACAACTCTAGCAAAAAAAAAATTTTTTTACGTTTTTATTGTATTTCATAATCTACTATAGCATTACGAAAGAAAAATAAACATGTATATGTCGGTTGATGAAATAAATAAATAAATAATTAATGTTTTCAGCTCTTTACGGGTTTTTAACCTCATCTAGTGTAGGTGACTTCTTGATCGTTGCACATGACGGGAGATGGCGCTGTCTTTCTTCGCACGCCCTTGACAGACTCATAAAACCTCCGCATATCATTTTGCTCCTTTTTTCCAGCGCCTCGCTAATCTCTTGTTCTCCATACCCGGTACTCGACATCAACATCCGGCTTCTGGCAACGTTCTTCTCGTCTGTCACTCTATGACACTCCACATCGAACCAACCCGTCCTGTGCAGTGCCTACCACTTCTCATGCTGTTGTGCTCACCGCTCCATGGATCGAATCCCATAGATCGTTGATGTTGTCGCTAACGTTGATTGCACTTATCCGTTCATCGAGCTTCTGATGGTACTCAGCCGATACTCCTTCCGCCGACAATCGCTGGATATTGTAACGCATCGTTCTCTGTGATCTTTCGTTCAATTCAGTTGACAACCGTAATCGAATTTTACCGATCAGAGTCAATGTTCGGACCTCTGAATGTCCGCACATCAATAACATCCGAGAAATGGAGCCCATCCACCAGAACATGGTCTATCTGGTTGCAAGTTTCAAAGTAGGTGCTACTGATGGCTATCCCTCAGGCAGCAGCGAAATTTACTAGTCGTAGCGTAGTAGCGGAGTGAAGGCTCTCCCAACCGATTATGGGACGAAAAAGTCCTCTCTACCGCCCTGAGCGTTTGCGTCTCCGATAACAAATCGGTGTTGAACTTAATCTGTGGATTAAAAAAACACTTCAATAAAGATCAACGTCATGCTTTGGGCACTCTCCATAGGCTTTATCAAGACATTCATAAAACGTGTTCTTCACGTCGTCGAATTTATCGTTTATCGGTGCGTTAAAGTTGATTAGGCTGTAATTGAAGAATTTGCCCCGTATCCTCAACACACAGATTCGTTTGCTAGTGGGTTTCCACCGCGTCACTCGCTTCATCTGCTTGACCATCACTACGAAACCAACTCCATGCTCTGCTTTTTCGCCGCCGCTGTGATAGATGTTATACTTGAATGCAGTGTTGGTTGTGGGGTCCTCAGCTCGGAATTCACGTTCTCCGGATCTGGGCCATCGGACTTCTTGAATAGCGGCCACGTTGAAGAGACGGAGGAACTATACCTCGCTAATAACGCACGAAAGTTCTATGAGAAGTTGAACCGTTCACGTAAGGGCCACGTGCCACAGCCCGATATGTGTAAGGACAATAACGGGAGCCTTCTTACAGACGAGCGTGAGGTGATCCAAAGGTGGCGGCAGCACTACGAAGAGCACCTGAATGGCGATATGGCAGACAACGGTGGTGGTATGGTAATGATCATAGGAGCACGAACGCAGGACATGCAACTTACGGCTCCGAATCTCCACGAAATTCAGGTGGAGATGGGCCGGTTGAAAAACAACAAAGCTCCTGGAGTTGACCAACTACCAGGAGAGCTGTTTAAACACGATGGTGAGGCACTGGCTAGAGAGTTGCACTGGGTGATTACCAAGGTATGGGAGGATGAGGCTCTGCCGCAGGAGTGGATGGAAGGTGTCTTGTATCCCATCTACAAAAAAGGGCGATAAGCTGGAATGTTGCAACTACCGCGCAATCACATTGCTGAACGCTGCCTACAAGATACTCTCCCAAATTTTATGCTGCTGACTAACACCAACTGCAAGAGAGTTCGTGGGGCAGTACCAGGCGGGATTTGTGGGTGAACGCTCTACCACAGACCAGGTGTTCGCCATACGTCAGGTATTGCAGAAATGCGTCGAATACAACGTGCCCACACATCATCTATTTATCGACTTCAAAGCCGTATATGATACAATCGATCGGGACCAGCTATGGCAGCTAATGCACGAAAACAGATTTCCGGATAAACTGATACGGTTGATCAAGGCGACGATGGATCGGGTGATGTGCGAGGTTCGAGTTTCAGGGGCATTCTCGAGTCCCTTCGAAACGCGTAGAGGGTTACGGCAAGCTAATGGTCTTTCGTGTCTGCTATTCAACATCGCTTTGGAGGGAGTAATACGAAGGGCAGAGATTGACACGAGTGGTACGATTTTCACGAAGTCTGTCCAGTTATTTGGTTTCGCCGACGACATTGATATCATGGCGCACGTAACTTTGAGAGGATGGAGGAAGCCTACATCAGACTGAAAAGCGAAGCTAAACGGATTGGACAAGTCATCAACACGTCGAAGACGAAGTACATGATAGGAAGAGGCTCAAGAGAGGTCAATGTAAGCCACCCACCACGAGTTTCTATCGGTGGTGACGAAATCGAGGTGGTTGAAGTATTAGTGTACTTGGGCTCACTGGTGACCGCCGATAACGATACCAGCAGAGAAATTCGGAGACGCATAGTGGCAGGAAATCGTACGTACTTTGGACTCCACAAGACGCTCCGATCGAATAGAGTTCGCCGCCGTACCAAATGAGCGTTTAGTAGATCGCTTATTAGACCGGCAGTTCTCTACGGACACGAGTCCTGGACGATGCTCGTGGAGGACCAACGCGCACTGGAAGATTTCGAAAGGAAAGTGTTGCGTACCATCTATGGTGGGGTGTAGATGGTGGACGGTACGTGGAGGTGGCGAATGAACCACGAGTTGCATCAGCTGTTGGGAGAACCATCCATCGTTCACACCGCGAAAATCGGAAGACTGCGGTGGACCGGGCACGTAGCCAGAATGTCGGACAGTAATCCGGTGAAAATGGTTCTCGACAACGATCCGACGGGAATAAGAAGGTGAGGTGCACAGTGGGCAAGGTGGATCGATCAGGTGGAGGACGATTTGCGGACCCTCCGCAGACTGCGTGGTTGGCGAAGTGCAGCCATGGACCGAGCTGAATGGAGAAGATTTTTATGTGCAGCACAGGCCACTCCGGCCTTAGTCTGGTAATAAAATAAAACATGTAATCAAAATTGAAGCTATTATGTTTTTATTACCTTATAAAATAGTGCCGTTTCCGTTGTTAGGCAGTATTAAGTTCACATATCTTGATGGCATTCAATATTGCAATTCTGCACGACTTTGGTATATGACTTTTTTAGTTCACTGTTTGCTTAATATTTCTGCTGTAAGCTTACTTCTTCTTCCTTGTTTGTCTTTGGGATAGCCTTTTTTAAAATTTTCCTAAAATTGTTCGACTAATGTATGTAATTGGAAGCCTGTAGGATCGATTCCACTAAAAATAATTCATGAAATCTTTCAGTTCTTCCAGAATGATTAATTTCCAGGAAGAGTTGCTGGATGATACCGTTTGGAATTTCTAGGAGGTTAAGAAGAAATTTAAAGAAAGATTTCTGCATAGATTTCAGGAAGAATTCTTGAAGTAATTTCTTAGGAACTCGCTCGAAGTTTATTTTCGAAGAAATCCTGGAGAAATTTCTGAATAAGTTCGTGGAAGCAAAAGCCAGAAAATGTCTGAAAGAATTTCCGTTGTAATTACCTAAAGGAAAACGCTGCTTAACTCCACTTCTTAATTCTTAGTTCTTAATTCATTCTTGGCATTTCTCATTTCTCGCATCTTGGTGCTCACTTATAATTTCTTGCTCCATGGTGCTCACTTCTTATTCCTTATTTCTTAGTTCTCAGTTCTCAATTCTCATTTCTCAGTTCTCAGATCTCTGCTCACTTTTAACTTTTCATTTTTTGCTTTTCACTTTTCATTCTTTGCTTTTCACTTTTCTCTTTTCACTTATCACTTATCACTTTTCACTTTTCATTTTTCACTTTTCACTTTTCACTTTTTACTTTTCATTTTTCACTTTTCTCGTTTCACTTTTCACTTTTCATTTTTCACTTTTCACTTTTCACTTTCTACTTTTCACTTTTCTATTTTCACTTTTCACCTTTCACTTTTAGCTATTTTATTTTCCCTTTTCACTTTTCACTTCTTATTTCTCAGATCAGCTATTCTCACCTCTCACTACTCATGTCTCACTACCCACTTCTTAGTCCTCAGTTGATAAAAGCATTTTGTTCTATTTTGGCTAGAGCTACTATTTAATAGAAAAGGTTCGCTCATCATTTATAAGTAGCACTTTTCTTTTCTAAAATCGTAATGTGTGAGAGGTTCCTCGTTTGTTGTTTCGATGCACGGATTAGTCTAATATTTATGCATTGTACGTGGTGGCAACGCTGCATGTGCTCTGCATGGAATCGACAATACAAAATGAGAAAAATAATGTGCCAAAATAAATAAAACGACAGTCTACTTTTGAGGGTCCGATTTTGCGCTCAAGGATAGAATCATAGTTACTCGTTCCGACACAAGATATGCGGAGAAGTAGAAGAGTGGTTTTGTGAAATGCTTCCTAACACTTGTTCAGTAGTTTTGCATGTTTACTCCTTATCAGAGGTTTTCAATGTTTGGAGATTCAATCATTGATTCGTTTTTACTCTTCGATGGATACTTCTCATCAATATTGTGTATGCCAACACTTTATACAGAATTGTAAAACAGTTTCACATCTACAGTTTTGTTTAACGATTCGTCTTCAAATTTATCTGCAGTTCATCGACCACTAATTGATTGCCCTCCTCCCATCCTAAACTGCATTATTTTTAGCTAAGTTTGGGAACATCTCCTGGAAACTGCTCCAAAGTGTGCAAAGTGTATGGTTTGGTTGGCTGCAGAACCCATTTTATATGGCAAACCAAGCAATACACCAGACAGTTCCATTGCCTTGATAGAGAAAGAGAATTAGAGAGCAATTTGCATTTCAGGTTGGAATTTTTCCGAAACAGAACTAGAGCATGATTAATTTGTGTTTAATGTTTATCCTTCGAAGGGGAAAATATCCTTCCAGAGAACAATGCATGGGTGGTTTGCACGTGCAAAGTTTTGAAGAGTAAGGGAACTTCGTTTTGGTACCATTAATGTCAGCATATTATGCAGGTTGTTAGAGAATGCAATTGATTCAGCAAGTTTTTCATTTGTTCTCAGAATAAAAACTCATTAGTTTTGAAAGGATTCTTGGTTGTTTTTTTTACTGAGGACTTAATGACAGCTGAGACAAGAGAAAGGAGAAAAAACTCGAGATTTCAAGTGAATGTGCGGAATTGAGTAACGAAACGACAGATATTCTCGGCACGGACTTGGAAACCAATAGTAACAATATTGTTTAACAATGCAATTATGGGTTTAAGCTCAAAAAATATTTTCATCCCTTCCATTGAAGAAAAATTAATTTAACTTTCAAAGATCTCCGAGTGATATACACATTACGCTTCAATAATTATTTCACGGAAATCCGAATGGCGAAATTGTCTGCTTAATGAGTACTTTCAAGCATTAAACAATTTAAATCGTTTGTGCTTGGTGTGTTTCTCCCTTTTCAACTGATTCCATGTCGCCGAGATGCATTGTGACGCAGCCTTCACACACGAACAGCGATAGTGTCCATTGTGAGTTGGTTCTGAAGGTACGTAATTTAGTCATCCCGATTCAGAACAGCTGCCACGATGAGCGAAGATTACATTACCCACAGAACAAATAGAATTTGAGCGTGCACTCAATGGTCGGGCTACATTTTGGATGGGAACACACCGTCTTCTAATCCCGTGTGAAGACTAGGGTGGACTATTTTTAAAAAGTTTACGAAAATTCGGGTGACATTTCTTCGATTTCGTTGTTTCAAGTATGACCAGTTGTTACTCATTACATGATATTTATCAAATGAGTGTATATTCAGACAATTAGTTTGATAACCTACGGCTACGACTCACAATTGTATGGAATTCTTAATCTTCCGAATAAAGCTACACTCTAATAAACACTGAACAATAAAGAAACCTAACCAAGATCGCATTCAGTATGGTTGGATACTCTGGTTGCGAACCATTACAGCAGAGAATGTATGTAAATGGGCTTCGTCCGTACCTTCGTCTATTCGAATTCATGTGTACGTAATGCTGGATATTCACAGTACATGCGTTAGGTTGGTTTTTAAACGGAAGCTGTGTTGAAACGTACAGCGGCCGGCCGATATCGAAGCAATTTCACCGGATTGCTCACTATTTTGTTAGCTGTATGATGAACGAATGCTTTCAGCTTAGGCTGAGTGGTTGGGTTTAATTGAAATGGGCTTCGATGGAAAAAACTAAATACATGCCCTAAGCATTCGAAGTTGCTGGATGCATTTGAAACATTTTGTTCAATAAGGATGGCTAACAAAGGCACAATTTTACTGACAAGTTTTTCTCGGCTTCAAGAAACAGTACCATTTTTAAACTGATTTGAGAATTGAACGTAGTTTAAAAAAAGCGTCTTTTAGTTTTCTATCTTTTGTTCAAACATGGAAGATTTTTTTCACAAAGCGTTAATGAAGCGTAATATTTTCCAATCTGTGCCACCAAACCTGAAGAATGTTGCTTTGAACTAATTTATAAAATCTTAGTTGATCCAGCAGACGTTGTCTTGCATAAAAGGCGAAAATACGCATTGTGAACTGCTTATGTGAAAATTCCACACGAACCCTTATTTTAACTGTTTACGATTTTCTCAACGTTACTTGCAATGTTCGCATGAAGAAACAGCATATGAACCTGTCAGAAACTATAATGAACATATTTGCTGAAGGAATGAAGAAAATTCATCCAGCCGTTTTCGAGTTAAGCGGGTACGAACACAGACCAATTCATTTATATATATCTCGCGCTTAGTTTCATAGGGGCGTAACTGTATTGATCGATTTCTCTTAATCGATTTTATATTTTGTTAATAACTCGATTGTTTCAAAAGCTACAACCGTAATTATTGATTCGGGTGCTAAATACAATCATCCTTTTTCACACCAAACCATAAAATCATCGATAATCTAGCACAATTCGCCACAATAATAAAAAGAAAACATCGACGAAGAGAAATCGATCAATACAGTTACGCCCCTATGAAACTAAGTGCGAGATATATACGGACAGATAACAATGAAAAATCACTCGAATTAAGCAATAAGAATTCTTGTTGGTGGTGGGGGTGCTGACTGAAACCACCACAAAACTATTACTTGCTTTCAAATAGGGCTGCCATTTTGATTTTTAATTTAATCGCTTTGCAAGTTCTACTCATCAAGTCCAATCGATAGATACCCATATTTCATGGTTTCAGGCCAAATAATTGGTTAATATGGGCGCCATTTTGATTTTTAGTAGGCCATCTTGCATTTCAAAATGGCGTCCACTATCGATTTTCAACTTATACTCATCAGACCCGATCGATATACACTCATATTGTATGGTTTCGGGTAGAATAGTTGGTCCATATGACCACCATCGTGAATTTTAGTCCGCCATCTTGGATTTCAAAATAGCGTCAAACATCGATTTTTGAGTTCTATTCATCACTGGCGGAGACAGAGGTGGGGCACCAAACGATGCAATCATACCATTGTTCTCAACGGCTATTATTCTTGCACCAAGCGGTGCCCTACCAAATAACAATAGCTGGCTCCGCCAGTGTTACTCATCAAGCCCGATTGAAAGACACCCATATGGCATGGTTTCAGTTCAAATAACTGGTCCATATGGCCGTCATTTTGATTTTCGAACCGCCATCTTGGATTTCAAAATGGCTTCAAACCACAAGTTCTACTCATCAAAGGGCAGCAGGGACTCTGTCCAAGTACTTCACGACCCCTCCCCATGCCCTCTGCGAGTTAGACGCCTGCCTAGGACGTGGTGGGGTTTGGCATTGGGCTGTGTTAAACCTCCACAAAAAGCTACATGTGTCCGCAAGCAGGCTGTGTGCCGCTCAAAGCGCACAGGACCCCAGTGTGTGTCAATTGGCATGGGGAGTGTTCCTACTTCGGTAGGAACTAGAGAGGCTTATTCGATACTCCACCCATTGCTCTTGAAGGTCGTCTTGCAGAGGTTCGTCCCAAGACACCTTCTTCTTCCAGAGAGATTGAACAAATATTTTGGCGGGAACGGTTACGAGTCGGATTAGCCCGAGAGGATCAAAAATTCGCGCTAAATCGGAGATAACTGATCGTTTGCAGACGACCGATGAATTTCATTCTGGCACCTTGAAGCGAAAAACATCTACCCTAGGCTCCCAGGTCAGCCCAAGGGTTTTAATGGTAGCACTCGAGTCATCAAGTTCAAACGACGTACGTACATCTTGGAGTTCAGCTGGTATCTTTTCTAAAACGGCTGGACAATGCTGCTCCACTTTCGCAAGTTAAATCCTCCACCTTTTAGCAATTGCTGCATATCACTGCATAGTTGGACGCCTTTTTCTTCGCTGTCAACGCCTGTCATCATGTCGTCCACATAGAAGTCCATGCTGAGAATTATTGCTGCTACGGGATACTTGTGTCCATCCAGTTCTGCGAGTCGCATGAGGCATTTCATCGCGAGGTATGGCGCTGAAGCTGTGCCGTATGTGACGGTATTCGGCTGGAATATCCGTATCCTTTCGTCCCGATCGTCACGGCATCCGGCACCGATTTTTTCGGCATCCACTACGATGGCAATCCGATGGACGAAGGGCGATCGAAACGATGTCGTCCTGAACCGTCGGTCCCACCATCAAGGCGTTGTTGAAGGAGACTCCAGTCGATGTATCGCACGATGCGTCAAATACTACCCTAAGTTCTGTAGTCATTATATCGGGTTTGATGACGCTATGATGTGGGATAAAGTTCTGTGATAAAGCAGCATATTCTTCATCCCCAATTACCTCCTCCATGTGACCCATGCGGTGATATTCCTTAATAAATTCACTGTATTGCAGCTTAAGCTTCGGGTTTTGCATCCGGACGACGCTCCAGGGAGAGGAAGCGTCGCATCGCCGTAGATCGTGAATCTCCGAGCTGACGGATTAGGTACTCCTTCTTTGGAAGCGTGACCATGAAACGGCCACTTGCATCACGCACTGTTGTGCGGTCGAACAGCTTCTCACAGGCGTATTCCTCCTTACAGCTCCCAGAATCGTGTAAGTAGATCGTCGAGCTTCACCGTACACGTGTTGACAATGTGCGGTCTGCACATGTCTGTCTCGGCAGGAAGGTTACCGCATACAATCCAGCCGAGTGATGTATTTTGTACGATAGGCCCGTGATCTCCTAATCTGATCTTCTCCTTGTGAAGCAGATCGAATAACAGGCTTGCTCCTATGATCACATCCACGCAGCCAGGCTCCGCAAACATCGGATCAGCGAGGGCGATATCTACCGGAAGCTGTAATTTGGTGGAATCAATCCTCCGGATGGGAAGATTCAGTGTAACTTGAGGTAGAACGTAGAAATTCTCCCCAGTAAACGACAAAAGGCGAGAATGAACCCGAGCAAATATTGACTGCTTACACTTCTTAGCGGCTTGGTCGATACCACTAACTGAAAGTGCCTAGCTAGATCGCTTGATTTTCAGGCACTGTGATGCTCGTTCCGATATAAAGCAGAGCTGAGAGCCACTGTTAAGTAGTGCCCTAGCTTGCATGGTGTTTCCAAACTGTTCTTCAAAGATCACGATCGCAGTTGCGAGAAGAACTGATCCTGGCGCCTTGCAATCTTGAGCGGCTAGTACAACATTGGGAGTGTCTGGTGTGGGTGGCGATCGACAATGCATGCTTGGAATGGGGGGGTTTGAAAGAATGGTTGGAGGATTGCTGAGGATTGGATTGTGTTGACTTTCTCTGCTATGAGGTCAACCTGATCTGATTTGACTGTGGGTTCTGCAAATTTTGCTGCAAGTGCTTGTTCGATTGCGGCGCATGCTGCTCACTGGCGATGAGGTGCAACAATGAGTGATGCCGCTGGCCACAAACTCGTCACGTACCTCGCGAACAAAATTGCATTGATATGGTCAATGTTGCCCGTCGTTGCAAATAGAACACGACTGCTGCTGAACCTGGTAACAGCTGTTAGCCTTCAGATGTTTCTTCACCTCCACCGGTACGTGAATTGCACCCGAACTCGATCGCAAAACTGTGCAATTGCTTGACAGAAACTACATCATGTCCTCGAATTTGGGTACATCCGTAGAACGATGTTCCGTTTCCCACAAGCGCAACGTTGCGGAATCTAGTTTGCTGGCGAGCATATGAGCCAAAAGTGTGCTCCAATCTTTGGTGAGCTCCCTTAGTTTATCCAGCATCTGAATGACATGGTTCAACGCTTCAAACGATTACTTTTTCATCGGGCTGACAGCAAACAAAGCATCTAGGTGGGATTTTACAAGAAGCTTCTTATTTTCATAACGCGATTCCAATGACTGCCACGCCACGGAGAAGTTATCGGCAGTAATGTCAATGGAAGCGATTTGCTGCAAAGCTTCTCTCGCTAACGAAGTACGAAGGCATGTGAACTGATCGATGACGATAAGTACTGATTGTCAACGAATCGTTTATTTCATCCAGCTTTTTTAGCCTTTCCGACACCAATCCCTTGTCTCGAGCCTCCTCATAGTTGTGCACAAACTCATCAATGGATTCCACCATGTCTCGTAGTTGCCGTTCCCTTTTTGTCAATTTTCTCAGATCATTGTTCACCGTCTTGATCACTTGTGCACTAGAGTGATTCAAATTTTGACTTTTCTGCTCCCCTATGCTTAAACGATTGCATTTGCCATTTTGATAATCCTCATGGGCGTAGCCAGGATTTCGAGAAGGGGGGGGGGGCAACTTTTTTGGTCTTCTAAATCGTAGTTTTATAGTAGTTTTATAAAAACACATGAATATTAACACATGAAACCAAATCCAAACCAAATCGAAACAATAATGATTAAAACAATAATGGATTTAAAAATGCGTGATTTATTGCTCATTAGATATTTTTAAATAAAGTGAGAAAAATATTAACGAACTTAGTATTCAGAAAGAATATAAAATCGGCTATAACAATTATTATAAAAATCCTGCATTCTTCCATAAGTTTAAGAAAACTAGAACCATTCATCTGAATTTCTAAACAAATGCTCTCTGAAATAATATTTATTATAAAATAGGCGGAAAAATCAATATGCAAGCTTTCTCCAGGAATTCCTTCAACAATTGCTCCTGGCATTCTATCCAAAATTCTATCAGGGATTCTTTAGGAATGCCTTCAGCAACTTCTTCGGCAGTGTCTTCAGGAGTTCCACCATAAATTTTGCCGGGAATTGATCCGAAAATTCCACCATTATGTACTCCAAGAAAATCTCCACGAACTTCTTTATAAGTTCTGCAGAATTCCCTGCAATAATTCAAATAATTTCGTGCTGTTTCCCATAATTTTTAAGAATAAGAATATTCCGTGGAAATTCCGCAGAATTGCCAGTAAACATTCCTGAGAATTTCAGGAAAAATCTTCGAATTTCTTGAGTAAATTCCATAAAATTTTCCGTGAATTGTTTCGAATATTTTCTTGTGAAAATTTCAAAGAATTTCTCCAGGAATTCCACCGGAAATTTATACAGAAATTATACCGAAAATGAAATCAACAATGGAATTTTCGGAGGAATTCCTAGATTAATTCGCAATGAAATTCTGAAAGAATTCCAGAGGAAGGGAGATTTTCACTGGGAGATCCTCCAGGAGTTTCTCCGAAAATTCCTCCTGGAATTCTTCCAAGAGTTCCGCCGGCATTTCCACCAAGAATTTCTCTAGGATTTCCTTCGACAATTATTCCGGTAGTTCTATCGGCAGTTCCTCTGAAAATTCTTCCGGGAACTTCGGCAGAATTGGAATTTATTTAGGCTTCTTCAGGAATTTATATAGATTTTCCACCAGAAGCTCCTCCGAGAATTTCTCTGCGAGCTCCTCAGGGAATTCTCCGGGAGGTCCTCTGATGATGATGATGGTCCACCTACAAACCCCAACAAAGGTTTCAGCTAGACGAGATTTGTCTATAAGATGAATTCTCTTGTTTCCGAGAATGCTTCTGGTAGTTTCCCCGGGGTTCCTTTGAAAATTCTCCCGGGAGTTTCTTCAGAAATTCTTCCAGAAAATTCCTTCGAGAGTTCCTCCGGGAGTTCCACCAGAAGCTATTCCAGGAAATTATTCAGGCTTTTTTCAGGAAATCATTTAGGCTTTCTTCAGAAATGAAGCTGGAAATTCCTCCCGAAGTTCTTCCGATAGTTTCTTTGAGAGCTCATCCGGGAGGTCCTCTAGGAATTCTTCTAGGAGTTCCTCCTGAAATTCCTCCGGGAGTTCTTACGGGAGATCTTACGGGAGCTCATCCGGCAGTTCCTTCGGGAATTTCTCCGGGAGATCCACCAGCAGTTTCTACGAAAATCCCTCCGGGAGTTTCACCGGCAGTTTCCCCGGGTGTTTCTCTGAAAAGGAACTCCCAGAGTATTTTCCGGATGAACTCCCGGGGGATTTTCTATAGGAATTTCCGGAGAAATTATCAGAGGAATTCTCGGAGGAACTGCCGGTGGAACTTCTGGAGGAATTTATTGAAGAACTACAGGAAGAATTTTCGGAGGAAATCCTGGAGGAACTCTCGTAAGAGTTCTAGGATGAACTCCCAAAGGAACTTCCGTAAGAATTCCAGGAGGAGCTCCTGGAAGAATTCTTAAAAGAACCTCCCGGAGGAATTCCCGTAAGAACTCCTAGAGAAATTCTCCGCGGAACTTCTGGAGGAATTTGTTAATAAATGCCTAAAGAAATGCTAAATGAATTCCTGGAAGAGAGCCTGATTGAATTCCCGAAAGAACTACTGGTGGAACATCAGAGGAACATCCGGTGGAATACCCTAGAGGAAGAGAAAAAATATTTCTGAAGGAACTTCCGAAATCCCATTTCCGGTGAAATTCCTGCCAATTATCGTCCAGGAATTCCGTGTGAAATTCCTGGTGGTATTACCGGAGAATTTCTTGGAAAAAACTCCTGGAAGAACTCCCGGAGGAACTCCCACAAGCACTTCCGGAGGAATTCCCACATGGAAGTCCTGAAATAAATCTAAGAGAAGTTCCTAAAGGAATTTCCGAAAAAATATCTCAAGGAATTCCCAGAAAAATACCAGGAGGAAATAATGCAGAAATTCCCAGATGAAATCCTGAAAGTATTCCCAGATGAATTGCTGAAGAAAATCCCTGCGGATTGTTCCGAAGAAATTTCTGGAAGAACTTTTGGCAGATATCCGAGTAAATTCCGAGTGAAGTCCGGAAGGTATTCTAGTACACTTGCGCGGAAAATCTCCCGGAGAAATTCCTGAAGAAATTCCTGGAGAAGTATCTGAAGAAACCCCCGAAAAAATAACTGTAAGAATTTCTGGGGAAATACTTGGACGAATTCCAGGAGAAATTCATGAAGATATTTCTAGAGGATTTCTTGAAGGATATTCTGAAGTAAATGCGAAAAGAATTCCAGATTGGAATGCTAGATGATTTCGCTATTGAATGTGTGGAGCTATTCCCGGAAAATGTCCTGGATGTAATCCCGGAGGAATTAAAGGAAGAGTTACGAGAGGAATGCCCGGAGAAGTTCCTAGAAGAATTTCCGAAGGAATTTCTTATATATTTACAAGTGAAATTATGGAGCTAAATCGGAGGATTCCCGTCATAAATTTTTGAAGAAACTTCTGGTAGAATTTTGGGAAGAAATTCCTTATGTATTCTTGACGGAACTCTCGAATGCATTCCTGAAGGAAATGCCGGATTCTTTCTGAAGAAAGAATAGCCGAAGAAATATCTAGAAGTAAATCTTGGAGAGAAGAAAAGAAATCTTCAAGGAATTTCCTCGTGAATTTCCTAAAAAAAATTTAGTGGGGGGTTTCTAGGTAAGGAGGAATTACAATTACATGAGAAGGATTTTCGAACGATTTTCAGAGGAATTTGTGGATAACTTTCTGGAGGAATTCAGAAGTTCCCAGGGAGCTTCTAGAAGGATTTCAAGGAGTATTTTTGAGCCCGAAATGTTTCGAGTTGTTTTGAACTTTCATATATTATGGATCCTGGATGCCCTAATAAGTTTTGGGAATCTTTTGAATATCCTCCTAAATTTTTGATGATAATCCTCCTAATCCTTGATAATCCTCCTAAATTTTTAGCGAATTTGGATGTAATTTGATTGTGCACACGTCATTTGATGTTTGCATGCAAATTACTGAGAAAATTGACCCTTATGTGAAAAATCGTTCCGTGAGGTTGCCCATGAACTATTTAATGGTAATCGACACGTTGACTACATATAATACTTCCTAAGCTGAAAGGCAGTTGTTGTTGCGAAGCGATTTGTCGTTTGAAAGTCAAGTTACAAAAGAAACAAAAGTGCTCATTATTGATATTGATGTTATTCTTTTACGTGTTAAATTGAATTTCCTGCGATTCAGTATTTTCCTAATATCTTTTCTTGCAAGCATCAAAACGTTTCGCAACAAAGACGATTCGCTACCTTGTTAAATTTCCTGTTGTCAATGTAATCATATATTTTTGGAGCTGAATGGGAAGAGTTGGGAACGGCTTTACACAAGAGTTACTGTTCTCATAGTGATTTTCATACAAACTTCAAACTGTTCGTGCTCACTCAAATTACATCCAAATTAGCTAAAAAATTGGGAGGATCATTAAAATGGGAAATGCAATCATTTAAGAATCGGGGAGCCAAAAAGTCAAAATTTGAATCACTCTATTGTGCACCTCACGCTTCACAGGAATATCAAATTGACTGAACAGACCGCGACCGCGTAATCGAACGTAATTGCAACCTCAAATTGGATTACACTCAACAAACAAATTCCTCCCCGGACCTAATAAAACGCTTTATCATGCAAAAGTGATTTTTTATTGAGTTATATTTTCGCCACATGCAATCTTGTTTGTGATAGATCATGCACTCTATGCGCCACCGTCGACAATATCCGTGTACTTATTTTGATTCTGGGAGTCGCTGATTGTTTTAACTGCAACCACCTCGGAGATCGAATTCCATTTTCGTATCGATGCGATTGTTCATAGAGTACCGCAGCAACAACTCCGACACAGCCAGCTTCAAGAACAATTGCCGGCTTTCAAAACTCGCAATGGCCGTACCACGCCGTATTGTATTAACACTACAGCAATGCACTTTTATAGTTCTGATAGTCAACTTCGACAATCCGGTTCGAAGGACCAATGTAATTTCTTCTTCGATACTAGGTCACTGGTCACAATGACAGTCACAACACGTTTTCTCAAATGTTTCTGTCCCGGCTCGCAACCACGCAGTTGGTGAGTTTGTTTCACTCAACGGTAGACTTATCCCGTACAACTAGGAACTTCTCCCATTACACAAGTGGAAACCAAATTGTAAAGAAATATTGCCCTTGTTACGGAGACGACGTATATTATGTCCCACTTGATCGCGCACTCAAATTGAGCTTTTGTTATCTTACTTTCACCTGGGCCAATTTAAATTCCATGCAATCCCCTTATCCATTTCTTAAGACGCTTGTGTTTGCTGACTAAAAATATGAAATTAAACAAAACGAAACGAATTCAAAAAGATCAGATTTCGCTTCAATAAATAACTTTCGAAATAATGAATATCTCTACCCCACCTGCAGCACTCACACTACCAGAGCGGGTTTTGTGTTCAGAAGTCTCTTGCAATTGTTGTGGCTAACAGAACTGCTATTTGGATTAAATCACATCCTCTCATCAAGGTTGTCCGGTGTCAACTCTTCTCCACTAATGAGTATAGCAGCATCTCATGATTATGCTGATCTTCGGCGAGATCAACTTATGACTCCAAGAACAGTAAAGGCTCCCTCAGACCTAAGCGATTTCATCGACGCGACGGCGACAACTAGTCGCCGCGATTCTATAGTTGGCTCGCTGCAGGCAATGTTCTATTTACGCTTCCATACCAACGGCGACTGAATCGCTGTCGCCAAGCGATAGAATCGCGTCGCGACTGTCACGTCGCGTATATTTGGGGGAACCTTAAAACAATATTTTAATTCCCAAGAAATATCTGCCTTTTTCGAACTGATAAGCGAAATATTGTATAACGGGAAGTCGGAAGAGGTTAAATAAGACTCATCTGGTTAATATTTTCTATCTGTCACAGCGGTCACACTCAGTTTGTTGAACTTGTAAAATTATTAGACCTAATCATGTCATTTCATAAACAAAGCGAAATAAAGAAATCTGGTACGTCTTTGTTATCTCACCGCCGAGACGAGCTTTCTATTAAAAACTACAAAAAATCAGTCTCCCAGCACAAACAACAATCAAATCGCACTGCACATCTTCAGTACAAATGGAATGTCATCAATTTCAAATGAACCTGGCAGGCGGACAGTTGCAACATTCCCGGGATGTTCATACTCTTCCAGCACTTGCATCATTAATTAAATGGAAAATGCGCCCAACTTCACTAACCATTGTGGAATGGACGGACACTAAACGCCACTCGCCGGAAGTCCACCGCGATTGTAGACGAAGCAGCATCAGTTGGCCGTTGCCTTTCTGGAAGCAAGTGGAATAAATGGCCATTTAGAATGTGCAGAAAGAGACAAGTGAAATCCCAGACCCAGATAAAATGAAGCAATTTGAAGGAAACCAATAAAGCTGCATAAAATATGTTGTTCCATTTTTAAACAGCTTTCGTCTCATACATTTCCTGTAATTTGCGAAGAGGCAGTGCCAGCAGATGGCGAAGATTCAATGTAGGGAAACTACGGAGAAGGTGGCCAACCGGTTGGCCCTGGTTGCAACCAGGGCAAAAATTCATGGAAGTATCTTTCCGTTGCAGAAGTTTCACTACGTATATCCAGTATGTTTTCATAAAGCTGGAACTAGTGATGATGGTATGCAAAGATGTTTGACGCTTGGACATGCTGCATTTAGTGTAAACTGATCTGAGCTGATTTCTCATATACTCACTTTAAAGTATGTTTAGTCGAACGATTTAACATGTCATGCAGGTACATGCACTATGCAATTTAATTCCACTACTTTGAGGGTGTATTTCATGGTGGGTAATTTTCCTCTTTAGGTTCATCGCTTCTCATAAATGCGTCGAATTCTCTAATTAGTACAAATGAGGATAATTTGAAAACTGAGCGTTATTACACTCAGATCGAACAGCTAGGGGAACGGTTCGGCACATCATCCCATCAAAAACAAAGCAATGAAAAGAAATTTGGTTTGTTTCTTAATTTTGTGATTTTTTTTCACCAGTCAGCACGCGGGTTAACAAAAAGAATCGACAAGATTGGTGTTGTATTTTTTGTTTTGCGATAAGATGAATATATGTTCAGTGAGATGGAAATCGGAACAGTTCTCCTATACACTTTCAGTTGGAGTCGTTGTAGTAATAATTAACTGGGTTGTGGGCTACATCAGATAGCACGTGGTTGCGATGTTTCCTTAACCTTTTCGCCTAAGCCACGGGTAGACTCCTCTGAGCAAAATAAAAGTGTTTCAAATTCGCGAATTGGTAAATTCATTTTCATAAGAATTTTTATACCGGGAAGAAAGCACACGTTTATAATTGATTAATAATAAGCTAACCGGATGGTTTGGAAGACTCGTTGAATACTCCATTGAAAACTACACACCAATATAAACTTGTCTTAACATCATGGATTTAATACCAGAGCAATAATTTAGAACATGGGTTCCCAAACTGTGGGTCGCGAAATATAAAACGTGAGTATACATTATTTCCTATTTCGTGCCACAAATCTATACAAGATTTAAAATGAGGATCTAAGGATCCAAATCCAATCCAAATTCAATCCAAATTCAATCCAAATCCCATCCAAATCCAATCCAAATCCAATCCAAATCCAATCCAAATCCAATCCAAATCCAATCCAAATCCAATCCAAATCCAATCCAAATCCAATCCAAACTCAATCCAATTCAATACAAATCCAATACAAATCCAATTCAATCCAAATCCAATCCAAATCCAATCCAAATCCAATCCAAATCCAATCCAAATCTAGTCCAAATCCAATTAAAATCCAATCCAAACCCAATCCAAATCCAATCCAAATCCAATCCAAATCCAATCCAAGTCCAAGCCAGATCCAATCCAAATCCAATCCAAATCCAGATCCAGTCCAGATCCAGTCAATCAGGTCGATCCAGATCCAGGTCAGTCAGATCCAGTCAGGTCAGTCCAGATCCAGTCCAGTCAGTCCAGATCCAGTCAGATCGGTCCAGGTCAGTCAGATCCAGTCAGATCAGTCCAGATCCAGTCCAGTCAGTCCAAATCAGTCCAGGTCCAGTCCAAATCAGTCAAGTCCAGTCAAATCCAGTCCAGATCCAGTCAGGTCAGTCCAGATCCAGTCAGGTCAGTCCAGATCGATCCAGATCAGTCCAGTCCAGTCAGATCAGTCAGATCCGATCCAGGTCAGTCAGATCCAGTCCAGAGTCCAGTCCAGATCCAGATCAGTCCAGATCAGTCCAGATCCAGTCCAGATCCAGTCCAGGTCAGTCCAAGTCAGTCCAGATCAGTCCAAGTCAGTCCAGATCCAGTCCAGATCCAGTCCAGATCAGTCCAGGTCAGTCAGTCCAGGTCAGTCCAGATCCAGTCCAGATCCAGTCAGTCAGTCAGATCCAGTCCAGATCAGTCAGATCCAGTCCAGATCCAGTCCAAGTCAGTCAGGTCGGTCAAGTCAATCCAGTCAGTCAGATCCAGTCAGTCGATCCAGATCCAGTCCAGATCCAGTCCAGATCAGTCCGGTCGATCAGATCCAGTCCAGATCCAGTCAGATCCAGTCAAATCCAGTCCAGATCAATCCAGATCCAGTCCAGATCAATCAGTCCAGTCAAATCAGTCCAGTCCAGATCAGTCCAGTCAGTCCAGATCAGTCCAGGTCCAGTCAGGTCAATCAGATCCAGTCAGATCAGTCCCAGTCAGTCAGATCGGTCAGATCCAGTCAGATCAGTCCAGATCAGTCAAGTCCAGTCAGATCCAGTCCAGATCCAGTCAAGTCAGTCCAGATCCAGTCAAGATCAGTCAGGTCAGTCCAGATCCAGTCCAGATCCAGTCAGATCCAGTCCAGATCCAGTCCAGGTCAGTCCAGGTCAGTCAAGTCAAGTCGGTCCAGATCCAGTCCAGATCAGTCAAGTCCAGTCCAGATCAGTCAAATCCAGTCCAGATCCAGTCCAGATCAGTCAGATCCAGTCCAGATCGGTCAAGTCCAGTCCAGATCCAGTCCAGATCCAGTCAGATCAGTCCAGATCCAGTCAGGTCAGTCAAGTCGGTCCAGATCGATCCAGATCCAGTCAGATCCAGTCCAGATCCAGTCCAGGTCAGTCCAGATCAGTCCAGATCCAGTCCAGTCAGTCCAGATCAGTCCAGATCAGTCAGATCCAGTCCAGATCCAGTCAGATCCAGTCCAGATCGATCCAGGTCAGTCCAGATCCAGTCAGATCCAGTCCAGATCAGTCCAGATCAGTCCAGATCAGTCCAGATCCAGTCCAGATCAGTCAGATCCAGTCAGTCCAGGTCAGTCAGGTCAGTCAGATCGGTCAGGTCAGTCCAGTCAGATCAGTCAGGTCAGATCGGTCAGATCCAGTCCAGATCCAGTCCAGATCCAGTCCAGTCGTCAGATCGGTCAGATCCAGTCCAGATCAGTCAGATCAGTCAGATCCAGTCCAGATCCAGTCAGATCCAGTCAGGTCAGTCCAGGTCGGTCAGATCCAGTCAGATCGGTCCAGTCAGTCCAGGTCAGTCAGATCCAGTCCAGATCAGGTCGATCCAGAGTCAGTCCAGATCAGTCCAGGTCAGTCCAGATCCAGTCAGGTCAGTCAGGTCCAGTCCAGATCCAGTCCAGATCCAGTCAGGTCAGTCCAGATCCAGTCCAGGTCAGTCCAGATCCAGTCCAGATCAGTCCAGATCCAGTCAAGTCAGTCCAGTCCAGTCAGGTCAGTCCAGTCCAGATCAGTCCAAGATCCAGTCCAGGTCAAGTCCAGATCCAGTCAAGTCCAGTCAGATCGATCCAGTCAATCAGTCAGTCCAGATCAGTCCAGGTCAGTCAATCCAGTCCAGATCAGTCAGGTCAGTCAATCCAGTCAGGTCAGTCCAGATCCAGTCAAATCAAGGTCAGTCCAGATCAGTCCAGATCCAGTCCAGATCCAGTCAGGTCAGTCAGATCAGTCCAAGATCCAGTCCAGATCCAGTCAGATCCAGTCCAGGTCAGTCCAAATCCAGTCAAGTCAGTCCAGATCCAGTCAGGTCAGTCAGGTCAGTCCAGATCCAGTCAGATCCAGATCCAGTCCAGATCCAGTCCAGATCCAGTCAGGTCAGTCCAGATCCAGTCCAGATCCAGTCAGATCAGTCAGATCCAGTCCAGGTCAGTCCAGATCCAGTCAGATCCAGTCAGATCCAGTCGATCGATCCAGGTCAGTCCAGATCAGTCCAAGTCAGTCCAGGTCAGTCCAGGTCAGTCCAGATCCAGTCCAGATCCAGTCAGATCCAGTCCAGATCCAGTCAAGATCAGTCCAGATCAGTCAGATCCAGTCCAGATCAGTCAGTCCAGATCCAGTCCAGATCCAGTCCAAGTCAGTCAGGTCAGTCCAGATCCAGTCCAGGTCAGTCCAGGTCGGTCAGATCCAGTCCAGATCCAGTCCAGATCAGTCCAGATCCAGTCCAGATCCAGTCAGATCGATCCAGGTCAGTCCAGTCGGTCAGATCCAGTCCAGGTCAGTCCAGATCCAGTCCGATCCAGTCAGGTCAGTCAGATCGGTCCAGATCCAGTCCAGATCCAGTCCAGGTCAGTCGATCCAGATCCAGTCCAGTCAGTCAGTCGATCCAGATCCAGTCCAAGTCAGTCCAGATCGGTCAGATCCAGTCCAGATCAGTCCAGATCCAGTCCAGGTCAGTCCAGATCCAGTCAGATCGGTCAGTCCAGATCCAGTCAGGTCAGTCCAGATCCAGTCAAGTCAGTCCAATTCAGTCCAGGTCAGTCAGGTCAGTCCAGATCCAGTCCAGATCCAGTCCAGATCCAGTCCAGGTCGGTCCAGATCCAGGTCAAGTCCAGTCCAGTCCAGATCCAGATCGGTCCAGATCCGGTCCAGATCCAGTCCAGATCAGTCCAGATCCAGTCAGATCAGTCCAGGATCAGTCAAGTCAGTCCAGATCCAGTCAAGATCCAGTCCAGATCCAGTCCAGTCCGATCAGTCAGATCCAGTCAGAGTCAGTCCAGGTCAGTCCAGGTCCAGTCCAGATCGGTCCAGATCCAGTCCAGATCCAGTCCAGGTCAGTCAGATCCAGTCCAGTCGGTCCAGGTCGGTCAGATCCAGTCCAGTCGATCCAGTCAGGTCAGTCCAGATCCAGTCCAGGTCAGTCCAGATCCAGTCAGATCCAGTCCAGGTCCAGTCAGATCCAGTCCAGATCAGTCCAGATCCAGTCCAGATCCAGTCCAGGTCGGTCAGATCCAGTCCAGATCCAGTCAGGTCCAGTCCAGGTCAGTCAGATCCAGTCAGTCCAGTCCAGGTCAGTCAGATCCAGTCCAGATCCAGTCCAGGTCAGTCCAGGTCAGTCCAGGTCAGTCAGGTCCAGTCCAGGTCAGTCCAGTCGATCCAGTCAGTCAGATCCAGTCCAGGTCAGTCAGATCCAGTCAGGTCCAGTCAGATCCAGTCCAGGTCAGTCAGATCGATCCAGGTCAGGTCAGATCAGTCAGATCCAGGTCGGTCCAGATCCAGTCAGATCCAGTCAGGTCAGTCCAAATCCAGTCCAGATCCAGTCAGGTCAGATCCAGTCCAGATCAGTCAGGTCGATCCAGGTCAGTCCAGATCAGTCAGAGGTCAGTCCAGATCCAGTCAGATCCAGTCCAGATCAGTCCAGGTCAGTCCAGATCCAGTCCAGGTCAGTCAGATCCAGTCCAGATCAGTCCAGATCAGTCCAGTCCAGTCCAGTCAGATCCAGATCAGTCAGGTCAGTCCAAGTCAGTCAGTCCAGATCCAGTCCAGATCCAGTCCAGGTCAGTCAGATCCAGTCCAGATCCAGTCCAGGTCAGTCCAGATCCAGTCAGGTCAGTCAGATCAGTCCAGATCCAGTCCAGATCCAGTCCAGGTCAGTCAGATCCAGTCAGGTCAGTCAGATCCAGTCAGGTCAGTCCAGGTCCAGTCCAGATCCAGTCCAGATCCAGTCAGGTCGATCCAGATCAGTCCAGATCCAGTCCAGATCCAGTCCAGGTCAGTCCAGATCCAGTCAGATCCAGTCAGATCCAGTCCAGATCAGTCCAGATCCAGTCAGTCGATCAGGTCAGATCCAGTCCAGATCAGTCCAGATCCAGTCCAGGTCAGTCCAGATCCAGTCCAGATCGGTCAGGTCAGTCCAGATCCAGTCCAGGTCAGTCAGATCAGGTCAGTCCAGATCCAGTCAGATCGTCAGTCCAGATCCAGTCCAGGTCAGTCCAGATCCAGTCCAGGTCCAGTCCAGATCCAGTCCAAGTCAGTCAGGTCAGTCCAGATCCAGTCCAGGTCGGTCAGATCAGTCCGATCCAGTCAGGTCAGTCCAGATCCAGTCCAGGTCAGTCCAGGTCAGTCAGTCAGTCCAGATCCAGTCCAAGTCCAGTCAGATCAATCCAGATCAGTCCAGATCCAGTCCAGATCCAGTCAGGTCAGTCCAGATCCAGTCCAGTCAGTCAGGTCAGTCCAGATCCAGTCAGATCAGTCAAGTCAGTCAAGATCAGTCCAGATCCAGTCAGATCCAGTCCAGATCAGTCAAGTCAATCCAGGTCAGTCAGGTCAGTCAGATCAGTCCAGATCCAGTCCAGATCCAGTCCAGGATCCAGTCAGATCGGTCCAGGTCAGGTCAGTCCAGATCCAGTCCAGATCCAGTCCAGGTCAGTCCAGGTCAGTCAGATCCAGTCCAGTCCAGATCCAGTCAGATCCAGTCAGATCCAGTCCAGGTCAGTCCAGATCCAGTCCAGATCCAGTCCAGGTCAGTCAGGATCAGGTCAGTCAAGTCAGTCCAAGATCCAGTCCAGATCCAGTCCAGATCAGTCCAGATCCAGTCCAGATCCAGTCAGATCCAGTCAGATCCAGTCCAGGTCAGTCCAGATCCAGTCAGATCCAGTCCAGATCGGTCAGGTCAGTCCAGATCCAGTCAAGATCCAGTCAGGTCAGTCCAGGTCAGTCCAGGTCAGTCCAGGTCAGTCCAGATCCAGTCCAGATCCAGTCAGGTCCAGTCCAGATCAGTCCAGTCAGTCCAGATCCAGTCAGGTCAGTCAGGTCAGTCCAGATCCAGTCGATCAGTCCAGATCAGTCCAGATCCAGTCAAGTCCAGTCCAGATCAGTCAGGTCCAGTCCAGATCCAGTCAGATCCAGTCCAGATCCAGTCAGATCCAGTCAGGTCAGTCCAGGTCAGTCAGATCAGTCCAGATCAGTCCAGATCCAGTCAAGTCAGTCCAGTCCAGGTCCAGTCTAGATCAGTCCAGGTCCAGTCAGATCCAGTCAGATCAGTCAGATCCAGTCAGATCCAGTCCAGATCCAGTCCAGATCAGTCAGGTCCAGTCCAGGTCCAGTCCAGATCAGTCCAGGTCAGTCCAGTCCAGATCCAGGTCAGTCCAAGTCCAGTCAGTCCAGTCCAGATCCAGTCCAGATCCAGTCAGTCAGTCCAGATCCAGTCCAGGTCAGTCAGGTCCAGTCCAGATCCGGTCCAGATCAGTCCAGATCCAGTCCAGGTCGATCCAGATCCAGTCCAGATCCAGTCCAGATCCAGTCCGATCCAGTCCAGATCAGTCCAGTGTCCAGATCCAGTCCAGGTCAGTCCAGATCCAGTCCAGGTCCAGTCAGGTCAATTCAGATCGGTCCAGGTCAGTCCAGATCCAGTCCAGATCAGTCCGATCCAGGTCAGTCCAAATTCCAGTCAGGTCAGTCCAGTCCAGTCCAGTCGATCCAGTCAGATCAGTCCAGATCAGTCCAGATCCAGTCCAGGTCAGTCCAAGATCCAGTCCAGGTCGATCCAGATCCAGTCCAGATCCAGTCCAGATCCAGTCCAGGTCAGTCCAGATCAGATCCAGTCAGATCCAGTCGATCCAGTCAGATCCAGTCCAAGTCAGTCCAGGTCAGTCAGATCAGTCCAGATCCAGTCCAGGTCGGTCAGTCAAGTCCAGTCAGGTCAGTCAGGATCCAGTCAGATCCAGTCCAGATCCAGTCAGTCGATCCAGATCCAGTCTAGGTCAGTCTAAGTCAGTCGATCAGTCAATCCAAGTCAGTCAGATCAGTCCAAATCAGTCCAGATCCAGTCCAAATCAATCAAATCAGTCCAAGTCAATCAGTCAGTCAGGTCCAATCCAAATCCAATCCAAATCCAATCCAAATCCAATTCAAATTCAATCCAGGATTTTGAGATTTTCTAGACCGTAAACGATTTTCCATTGGTCTTCCATACGCACCTTGTAGTTTCTCAAACTGCAATACATTTTTCGGTCACCTTTCAGACACGCCTTATCACGCAAACCACCAACCAAACCTTACACGCAACCCAATTTCCTACGGTCTTTCAAACGAACCTTGTGGTTCTTCAAACCACAAACTATTTTTCCAGCGGTCTTTCAGACGCGCCACCACAAACCAATTTCCGACAGGATCCAAAAAGTAGACTGGCAGGATGGCCAAAATGTGTGGCTTTAAATGGCCGGAACGAAATTGTGACAGCGACTCTTCGTGGATGCGTGTGCACGCCGCGTGGAGATTTGCCAGAAGAGGCAGAGTCATGGCTTGCTACTCGCCGATTGACTCGCTAAAAACTGTATGAAAACGACCCTGAAAATAAGTTAGGGGACAACTACAGCGATATTGAATGGTTTGCCAATAAAATGAGGGTGCCCATGACCGAACCTATAATAGTGTCCACAACTGAATTTCGCAGTCAGTCGCAATTGTCATCAAACCTTAAAATAGATTAAATTTACTGTACGCATTGGAACTCTATTTTTCAATTAAATCACTTTCGTGTTATTTTTCTTGTAAAAAGAAGTTGATTTGTTCTTACTTAAAAGTAGAGATGTCTATCTGGTTTGATATTGAGCACAAAACATCATGTTACTATAGCAAACATATGACGGTTGTCAGAATGGCAGCTTCTGTTATCTGCCAAAAGAAACGTAGGGGTGCCCATAATCGAACGGTGCTCACAACCGATCTCTTCCCCTACTATCCCATTTAATTCCACCACCTGTGTCTTATGACGTCACGCCATTCCACTAAAAAGCTCCATATTTTGCCCAGGCCCCTTACCCTACTTCTCATTTACACTAATGTTTATGAGTGACTGTTGGAGCTCTTATTAATCTTTATCACAATTGCGATTTAAATTTCGTTGAGATTGCGATTTGAATTTCATAGTTAAATGTTAATTACCCGTGCTAGATATTGATATTGATTCAGGCAATAGATGCCGCAACGTAAGTGATAAACTACTTGCCTAATATCAGCACTGTCATTAATTCAGATTATATTTCTCTTCAGATTTCTTTTTTGCGAAGCTTATATATTTGCATGCTCAAGTTTGACTGTCAATTGGATGTGGTGTGTTTCCACCCGGAGGGCAGTTGGTAAGTAATCGAGTTCACCTCGAAAACTGCCATCTCACAATGTCAACCAAAATCAGAATTCATTTAAGTTCATTTTTATGCAAATTTTATGAACGCTGTAAACTCTGATAAATATCTTTTTAAGATTGTGAAAGTTTTTCTTTGCATTTTTCTTTTCGCTCCGCAACGTGTTTCCGTGCAATGATTTAAATTCCAGCTAACCAAAAATGGGTAGCTTTCCTCGTTCTATGTCACTTAGCCGGCTTGTAGCGGAGGAATTCCAGCGTTTTTTCTTTCCACTGGCTTTGTCACTAACCTGAGGGAAAACAGTGCGGTGGATTGTGCTCCCTCCATGGGTTTTAGTGCTGGCTTCACCTGTTTCAGTGGGTGTATTGCTCAAATGCAAGAAAGGCAAGAAATGAATTCTGGCGGGCTTTTGGCGCATATAAGCACTATCGCCATTTATCATTCCGAAAGGACCATGCTAACTGACCTTTCAGCCATTGAGATTCTTATTCAAGGTTTTGCTCCTCCTTATCCTCCTATGCTGCATCGTGCCGTTTGATCTACTTATTTTTTGTCTTGCCGTTTTACCTTGAGGCGTACAGGATGTGTCAACAAAACATCAATTGTTTGCTTTGAGCGTGTCGAAAGTGATCAGCAAACCGGTTTGCGTTAGAACATGAGCCCATCTAGCCCTTAAGGGAGTTGGTTTGTAAACAGCATGTTTCAGTTCAAAGAAGTTACCCAATACCCAGCCAGTATTTTTTGTACTAAAATCGATTCAGTACAGGAAGATATCCAGTGGCATACCATCCAGTACGCATAGATTCTCACTGGCTGGAGTGGCTCTACATCCAGTAGATATAAAATTTCCCTCAGAGCTTTCCCACAGAACTGGATGAAGTTTTCCCAAATAGAGATTAAATGAAATAATTCGAATAATTTTCATTATTATCCAGTAAACTCGACCTCACTGGCAGCACTGGCGTTGCATCCAGTTGACTCTTTATTTCTCTAAGAGTTCCCTCCAAGAATTGAGTGCAATTCCCAAACTCCTGGTAAAATTCCCAGATTATTGAAGTAATCTCAAAATTCATGAAGAAATTCTCAAATTTCTGGAGAAATTTCAAAATTCTTGTAAAATTTCTCAAATTCCTGGAGGAGTTTCCAAATTCCTGAAGTAAGTTCATAATTAAGAAATTTCATAATTACTTACATGCAAACGGGCAGCAGGGACTATGTCCAAGGGCTTGACGATCCCTCCCCAGGCCATCTGCGAGTTGTGAGGCTTGCCTAGGATGTGGTGGGGTTTGACAGTGGGCCCTGTTAAACCTCTATAAAAAGCTGCATGTATCCGCAAGTAGGCCCCACCAAAGCGACCGTGTGCCGCTCAAAGCGCACAAGCCCAAGTCCTGGTGTTAGGTGGGACGCTAAACAGCCCTGACACGACGGTCCTCTGACGAGACAGGAGGTTTGCACAGGCCCAATAAGCCGCCTGGAAAACCAATAATTACGAACAATATGAGAGATAATGCGACTCGATATAATCGGCAAAGACCTACACTACTAAAAATCCACACATATTTATTGGCAAAAACCCATAGATTTAACTTATGATGCATATCAGCGCACACATAACCATTCTCCACGCGAACTACTTATAAAATATATATCCAAATAAATTTTATGTGTGGTCTCGAATTAACAATTATTTAATTTATGTGTGGTTCTACATCGATTATATTAGGGTGGAGCTATTGCAAAAATCTATAACGGCGACACATACATCTTATATAGATATTTTTGGCAGTGTAGGCGACGAATACAGGATCACGATTGGAAGCTTGGAACATGGAACTGCAAGTCGCTAGGTTTCGCAGGTTGCGACAGGATGATCTACGATGAATTCAACGCAACTTCGACGTCGTGGCGCTGCAGGAGATTTGCTGGACAGGACAGAAAGTGTGGAAAAGCGGGCATCGAGCGGCTACCTTCTACCAAAGCTGTGGCACCACCAACGAGCTGGGAACCGGCTTCATAGTGCTGGGTAAGATGCGCCATCGTGTGATTGGGTGGCGGCCAATCAACGCAAGGATGTGCAAGCTGAGGATTAAAGGCCGTTTCTTTAACTATAGAATCATCAACGTGCACTGCCCACACGAAGGGAGACCCGACGACGAGAAAGAAGCGTTCTACGCACAGCTGGAGCAGACATACGATGGATGCCCATTGCGGGACGTCAAAATCGTCATCGGTGACATGAACGCACAGGCAGGAAGGGAGGAAATTTATAGACTGGTCATCGGACCGGATAGTCTGCACACCGTATCGAATGACAACGGCCAACGATGCAGAACCTTCGCAGCCTCCCGCGGAATGGTAGTCCGAAGCACCTTCTTTCCCCGCAAAAATATCCACAAGGCCACATGGAGATCACCTAACCAAGAAACGGAAAACCAAATCGACCACGTTCTAATCGACGGTAAATTCTTCTCCGACATCTCGAACGTTCGCACTTACCACAGTGCGAATATTGAATCCGACCACTACCTCGTTGCAGTATGCCTACGCTCAAAACTCTCGACGGTGTACAACACGCGTCGAAGTCGGACGCCGCGGCTTAACATTGGGCGGCTACAAGACAGTAGACTAGCCCAAGAATACGCGCAGCAGCTGGAAGTGGCACTCCCAACGGAAGAACAGCTAAGCGCAGCGTCTCTTGAATATGGCTGGAGAGATATTCGATCCGCCATTGGAAGCACCGCAACCACTGCACTTGGCACGGTGCCCCTGGATCAGAGAAACGACTGGTATGACGGCGAATGTGAGCAGTTATTAGAAGAGAAGAATGCAGCATGGCCGAGATTGCTGCAACACCGCACGAGGGCGAACGAGGCACGATATAAACAGAACAGACAAAACTCGATTTTCCGGAGGAAAAAGCGCCAGCAGGAAGATCGAAACCGTGAAGAGACGGAGCAACTGTACCGCGCTAATAACACACGAAAGTTCTATGAGAAGTTAAACCGTTCACGTAAGGCCCACGTGCCTTACACGTGTATGTGTAAGGACATAAACGGGAACCTTCTTACGAACGAGCGTGAGGTGATCCAAAGGTGGCGGCAGCACTACGAAGAACACCTGAATGGCGATGTGGCAGACGAAGATGGCGGTATGGTGATGGACCTGGGAGAACACGCGCAGGACATAATTCTACCGGCTCCGGATCTCTAGGAAATCCAGGAGGAGATTGGCCGGCTGAAGAACAACAAAGACCAACTACCAGGAGAGCTATTTAAACACGGTGGTAAGGCACTGGCTAGAGCGCTACACTGGGTCTTTACCAAGATTTGGGAGGAGGAAGTTTTGCCGCAGGAGTGGATGGGACGTGTGTCCCATCTACAAAAAGGGCGATAAGCTGGATTGTGGCAACTACCGCGCAATCACATTGCTGAATGCCGCCTACAAGGCACTCTCCCAAATTTTATGCCGTCGACTAGCACCAATTGCAAGGGAGTTCGTGGGGCAGTACCAGGCGGGTTTTATGGGCGAACGCTCCATCACAAACCAGGTGTTCGCCATTCGCCAAGTATTGCAGAAATGCCGCGAATACAACGTGCCCACACATCATCTATTCATCGACTTCAAAGCATATGATACAATCGATCGAGACCAGCTATGGCAGCTAATGCACAAACACGGTTTTCCGGATAAACTGACACGGTTGATCAAAGCGACGATGGATCGGGTGATGTGCGTAGTTCGAGTTCCAGGGGCATTCTCGAGTCCCTTCGAAACCCGCAGAGGGTTACGGCAAGGTGATGGTCTTTCGTGTTTGCTATTCAACATCGCTTTGGAAGGGGTAATACGAAGAGCAGGGATTAACACGAGTGGTACAATTTTCAATAAGTCCGTCCAGCTATTTGGCTTCGCCGACGACATAGATATTATGGCACGTAATTTTGAGAAGATGGAGGAAGCCTACATCAGACTGAAGAGGGGCTTCGGGGAGCGGATCGGACTAGTCATCAACACGTCGAAGACGAAGTACATGATAGGAAGAGGTTCAAGAGAAAACAATGTGAGCCACTCACCGCGAGTTTGCATCGGTGGTGACGAAATCGAGATGGTAGAAGAATTTGAGTACTTGGGCTCACTGGTGACTGCCGAAAATGACACCAGCAGAGAAATTCGGAGACGCATCATGGCTGGAAATCGTACGTACTTTGGACTCCGTAAGACGCTCCGATCGAATAGAGTTCGCCGCCGTACCAAACTGACTATCTACAAAACGCTAATTAGACCGGTAGTTCTCTAAGGACACGAGACCTGGACGATGCTCGTGGAGGACCAACGCGCACTTGGAGTTTTCGAAAGGAAGTGCTGCGTACCATCTATGGTGGGGTGCAGATGGCGGACGGTACGTGGAGGAGGCGAATGAACCACGAATTGCATCAGCTGTTGGGAGAACCATCCATCGTTCACACCGCGAAAATCGGACGACTGCGATGGGCCGGGCACGTAGCCAGAATGTCGGACAGAAACCCGGTGAAAATGATTCTCGACAACGATCCGACGGGCACAAGAAGGCGAGGTGCGCAACGGGCAAGGTGGATCGATCAGGTGGAAGATGACTTGCGGACCCTCCGTAGACTGCGTGGTTGGCGACGTGTAGCCATGGACCGAGCCGAATGGAGAAGACTCTTATATACCGCACAGGCCACTTCGGCCTTAGTCTGAATAAATAAATAATAAATACCTGCCCAATTCGGAGGCTCGGAATTTTTCTTTCAAGAGGCTTGTAAGCCTTTTTTCCACGGAATAATGAATATTTCAGGCATTTTTTAAAAAGCCGTTCGTTTTTTGGTTCGTTTTTCATTTATTTGAAGAGTTACGTTTATTTTCATTTACAACGAAAAAAATAGAGGGTACCTCAATAAATGCAACAGTCCGAAAGGGCACCTCTCAAGAAAAAGGTTGAAAGCTACTGGCTTAAACAAATCGTTACATAAATTCAATCTGTGATGAATGTGGAATTGAATAAACACTTGGGCACACATTTTCAACAAGTCTTTTGTTCGTCGCAATATATTATAAACCATTTTCTTCTTCATCTTCTTCAATGACTCTACATTCCAACTGGAACTTGGCCTGCTATTCAACTTAGTATTCTATTAGCCTTTGCCTCAGTTATTAATTGAAAGCTTTTCTATGCCCGCCATTGCATGAGTATGTATCTTGTGTGGCAAGTACAATGGATACACTATGCCCAGGGCCAGTGACGGGAAATGTTGACTAATTTGCTAACAACTTTTTTCCCAAGTAATTTACAAATATGTTTTCCGTACAAACATGTAGTCCTTAAAGGACCCGATTTTTTTTTAACTGGTAGTTTTTCTAAATATGATATTGGCGGCGTGAAAGCCAACCGACCGAGAATCGAACTCGCAAGGCTACTGGAGACCCCAAACCACTTCTACTCTAAATTGAGATGGACTTGATTCGTTTCCGTTAGAAAAGAGACAATTCAAACATTCTGGAAATGATTCGTCTCTAATAAGGGATCGAATCCTGATCTTGTTTGGTAGTGCACTTTATCAAGAACTAAATGAGTTTTTATTTATTTTTTTCGTGTTTTTGATTGGAATAATGTTGTACACCAATAACTGATTGGCTTCTTCTTCTTATCGGCATTACATCCCCACACTGGGACAGCGCCGCCTCGCAGCTTAGTGTTCATCAAGCACTTCCACAGTTATTAACTGCGAGGTTTCTACACCAAGTTACCATTTTTGCATTCGTATATCATGAGGCTAGCACGATGATACTTTTATGCCCAGGGAAGTCGAGACAATTTCCAATCCGAAAATTGTCTAGACCGGCACCGGGAATCGAACCCATCTACCCTCAGCATGGTGTTGCTTTGTAGCCGAGCATCTTACCGCACGGCTAAGGAGAGCCCCTACGCCCCTGATTGGCTACGTTTTAAAAATAGCTAAATGAATTTCTAAATGTAAATAAACTTATTGACTTTACGTACATTGTGGCCATTAAATTTCTGCAGCTTGTCAATTACCTTACACCTTGAAAAGTAGTTATGATACAGTCTGTAGTATCTCAAGCATCTTTGTCATCCCAGCACCTGGTGTTCCATACTACGCCCAACGTCTTCTCAACGCCCACTGTATTCGAGTCCAGCCACAGTGGTACACAGAAATGCTTACGTTTCTTTTCCTTGGCTCCTTTAATAGCCCTTGTGTTTATCATTTTTGCTCTGTGCAGAGAGGGCGGTTATTGAGGCAAAGTGATATCGCACATTCCCTGACGGTTTTTTTTGACTTCCTCATTTCTTTCAGATTTGGCTCTTTACGCTGAGAGTCTAAATGAGAAAACGCTTGACGATAAACTTTCATCATTACCAAGTGAAAAGGGACACCGAATGTCAGGATAAAAGTCATAATAGATCCCCAGTATTATGTGTGAAATAGGGTTAAGTGTCGGTTTCATCACATTTTTTCCCTTTCGCTTGGAGAAACCTTTTTCCCTGTCATTTTCCTATCATCGTTGTTTTCTTTGGGAATTGCAAAAGGGGAAAACATCAAGAAAGCAGCAACTATCTCAACCCACGACCATGCTGGAATGAGGTCAGGATCGATAAATCTTAAAACTGGTAGACCACTGAGGATGTGTCAATCAACAGATGCTGCAGAATTTCTACATAAACCAGACGGTGGTTGTTTGTCTTTGTCCGAAAATGTGGTTTTTTGATTGAGAAGGGTTTTATTTTTTTTCCTCGTATGAACCATGGGCCTATGCGTAGGCCTGATTTGGAAATCCATTTACAATCATTTTTCAATTGTTCATACCCGAATGGTCATAACATTTTATTTATTTATTTATTTATTTATTTATTTATTTTTAAATGGTCTAATATTTGACCGGCGCCTGTGATTGTTTCACACCACCGTCCATCAAAAATGAATTCGCGCGCCGCCACATGAAAATTGTCCACGCCGTCGATTTTTTTTTACCACGCCGATGGCTATTGAAAGGCTATAAACCAGTAGGTTAAAGGGGTTCGTTCTTCCTTTTCTTCTTATTGACATTACATCCCGCCTCGCTGCTTAGTGTTCATTCATCACTTCCACAGTTATTAACTGCTAGGTTTCTAAGCCAAGTTACCATTTATGTATTCGTTTTGCCTTTCTCGTACAACAAAGTTGTACCGAAAGGCTATCATTTCGCTCTGAAAACGAACTTTTTACAGGAACATCTGATAGTAAAGTTTCTTATACCATTCGACTCAGTTTGATGAATCGAGGTGATGTCTGTGTGTGTGTATGTACGTTTTTTTTATTCTTCCTAAACAATGGAGGGGGAATCTGCTCAACAGACATCCTGGGTTGACCAGGAAGTGCGGGGTTAAGGGCCACCTCCAATGAGGGAGGCAGGACTGCATCCCCGACCCGCTAAACCGTTTCCATTGCCGCCAAGCCCATCGTCCCTTCGGTACAACCAGAAAGTAATGCTTCAAAGGGGGGCCAGTGCATATCGCACCCTCGAGGTTAGCTGCGTGTCCTTGGAGCATCGAACATCGTGACTCGCTTTTTTAGAAGAACATCATGGTATCGTGCCAGCGCATTGCCGGCCTTGGCCGGTGGCCTTACCACGCCCAATGTCCTCGGAAGGTGGGCAGGGTCTACTTCGCGCCTGCTTCCCTCTGCACGACAAGAATGATGATGCCGCGTGCACCCCAAATTGACCTCTCTGCGATAGGGCCTATTCGCCAGCACACAGAGGGACATGCCGACGCGGTGCCTACGCCTGCCCCAGCCTTGACGAGGATTTCCGTCCTCGGGCTCGGAACCCGCCCGGTTGACCGACGCTGCGAAAGCGACGATACCATGTTGTTCTTCACGCGGCCACTTGTTCGATAAAAGGATCGAGTTCGACCACAAGGCACCGGTATGACCCATAAAGCCGACTCCGAACCCTTGGACCACCTCTTATTTGCGCCTGAACTAGCCATTCCTCGAGTCCACGCGCTACCTTCTGTGTAGCTCCGATACGATTTGGACGATAGCCGATAAAACGGCGTTCCAGCCAACTTCATCTTTACACATCCTCCGGACTAGGTTGTCCGGGGTAGTGTCTAGACCACATGTGGCAAGCATGTGGTCACGCATTGTGTGAAAACGCGGGCACACGAACAACACGTGTTCCGCCGTTTCCTCTAAACCAACGCACGCCGGACACTCGGGCGAGGCCGAGTGTCCGAACCGGTGTAGGTACTGTCTGAAGCAACCTTGGCCTGTAAGGACCTGGGTCAGGTGGAAAGTGATTTCCCCATGGCGCCTCTTGACCCACGTACCTATCTCCGGTATCAACCTATGTGTCCATCTACCCTTAGTGGAACTGTCCCACGCAAGCTGCCATTTGACCATTGAGGCCAACCTGACAGTCCTACGGATGCCTCTCGTGCCGCGCATTTCAAAGCACTCTATGTCTTCACCGATAACGATGTCAATAGGCATCATACCGGTGATGACGCAGAGTGCATCGTGCGACACGGTACGGTACGCGCTCGCAATTCTTAGGCACATGATCCTATACGTACTTTCTAACTTCGTTCTGTAGCAGTTAATACGCAGGGCCGTGCCCCAAGCTGGCCCCCCATACCTCAGTATGGACAAAGCAACGCTAGCCAGAAGCTTGCGCTTGCTGGCATAAACCGCAGAGCTATAGGACATCATCCAGGACAATGCCACTATAGCTGTAGAGGCACGCTTGCAGGCGTAATTGACGTGGCTACCAAAGGTGAGCTTATCGTCGATCATTACCCCCAAGAGTTTGATGGAGCGTTCAGAGGTGATCGTGCAGTTGCCTGCCCTTATCACCGCTTGCTGCTCCGACTTTCGGTTGTTAACAACAACCACCTCAGTCTTGTGGTGAGCCAGTTCTAACTTCCTGGAACTCATCCACTCCTCCACAATTGCGATCGAGTGGGCTGCAGTCAACTCCACCTCTTCGATCGATTCGCCGTAGACCTCCAGCGTAATATCGTCAGCGAAGCCGACGATTACCAGGCCCACCGGGAACTTCAACCTCAAGATACCGTCGTACATGACGTTCCATAACACCGGACCCAGTATGTAACCTTGCGGAACCCCTGAGGTTATGTCAACGCACTTCTGACCCGCCTCCGTGTCGTATACCAGTACTCGATTCTGGAAGTAGCTTCCGAGAATCTTGTACAGGTACTCGGGAATTCCAAGACGCAGGAGCGCATCTGCAATAGCTGCCCAACTGGCACTATTGAAAGCATTCCTCACGTCGAGAGTCACTACTGCACAATAGCGAACTCCCCTTCTCTTACGCTGGATAGCTATCTCCGCGGATTTGGTAACTGACAAGATAGCGTCTACGGTCGACTTACCCTTTCGGAAGCCAAACTGATTACTCGATAGACCATCCGCACCCTCGGTGCGTATCAACAACCTGTTGAGGATGATCTTCTCGAGCACCTTCCCCGCCGTATCAAGCAGGCATATTGGTCTATATGCCGACGGATCCCCAGTGGTTTTCCGCCTTTGGCAATAGGACCAAGCTCTGCCTTTACATGCTTCAGGAAGACTCCCTCGTCTAGGCATCTCTGCATGACAGATCTGAACATCTCGGGAGCCTCAGCAATGGCCGTTTTGATGGCCAGGTTCGGAATACCATCCGGTCCTGGCGCCTTACCTACACTAAGGGACTGTGCAATCCCCGCAAGTTATCTTCCGTTACTCTTCCCTCGTCGGCCACCCTGGCCCGTGGCAGCTCCACAAAGGGAGGCCAGGGACTTGGGTCGTGACGTGTGAAGAGCCCCGCGATGATCCTCTCCAGCATCTCTGGAGACCGCTCTGTAGGGGCCATCACCCCACGTGTCTTGACCATTACGACCCTATAGGCGTCACTCCATGGATTCGCGTTGGCACTTTGACACAGGCCCTCGAAGCAGGCTTTTTTGCTTGATCTAATCTCAGTCTTCAGAGCGGCTCTAGCAGCCACGAACGCCACCCGTCGTTCAACACGCTCCTCTTCTGTGCGTGCTCGCTGCATCCGCCTCCTTGCCCGTTGGCAGGCGCGGCGCAGGTTCGCAATTGCTTGAGTCCACCAGTAAGCCGGTGGTCTCCCATTCCTATGGTGGACTTTCCTAGGCATGGTGGCATCGCATGCACGCGAGAGTACTGTTACCAGCTGCTCGCCGCTCAGACCGAGAGTATTGTGCTCGCGGCGGAGCGCTTCCTTAAACACCTCGTCGTCGAAGTATGACATGAAAATATCGGAAATAATTATTTGAACACCTTCACAAAAAATTAGATTCCCCTATAGCACTCAATGGAGGGCTACTGAGTCTGTTGTTCAGGTTTAGCTGCGTTACCACTGTGATTTTGCAGCACGTTTAAACGCCGGGCACTTCGAACCCCCCATGGGGTGCTTGCTGTTCGCAGTTTTTCTGGAACAAATCAAAGAGTTGGGAGGGTTCGTGCAGCATTGTGCCTTATGCCCCTCCAATCCGCAGCGTCGACAGAGCTTGCTTCTGTCAGGGCCGTTGCAGTCCCATTGCTTGTGCCCCGGTTCCAGACACTTGAAACAAACTTCGGGTTGCTCATATATGCCCACAGGGCATACCGACCACCCCACCTTGACGCTCCCTAACTACCTTGGAGGCGTCCGCTGCAGATAGCCGAACCAATGCTATCTGTGTCCCTCCACTTCACACTGTCGCCACAGTGCCGTGACGAGCTCTTCGACTTCGGTGATCTCGTCCAGGTCTTTAACCCTTAGATTCACCTCCGTCGTGAGTGCGCTCACCTCTCGCCTAGGACTTCCTCCACCAACTTCTTGTAGGCAGCGCCCTTTTGCGAGACGCCCCGCTTCAGTTCGAGGATCATCTCCCCCGTCCAGGTACATCTTATTCGACGTACATCGACGCCGAGTTCACCGAGCTTGACGTCACTCCTCATCGCCTTCAAGACGTCCGAGTACTTAGCCTCGTCCGTCTTGATGACTAGGGCATTCCCCTTGAGGTCCTTACTGATAACATGCTTCGATGACTCAAAGTCGATGATGGCGTTCAGCTGTTCCGTCGCCACCTCGAAGGCCGAAAGCCCATCGCGTTTGCATTTCATCGCCCTCATAAGCCATCCATAACCCTTACTGGCGTAACCGGGAAGAAGGTTAAGTTAAGTGCGCACCGAGCTGCCGACTATTGCCTCTGGCCTCCTAGGCGGTGACCTGGACAACCCGCCTCTTGGGGTGGTCGTTTACACTACTACCACTAATTGGAGAAGAATTAACTTGGTTTTCCATTTTTATCCCACGAGTTGCTCGGGAAAAGAGGTCCACCACGCCAGAGTCCAGCATGACGCGGTAAGGGACAATTACTGTGGAGAGTGCCCAGGTACCCCACAAGCTCCGTTAAAGTCCTAGCTCATTATTTCACCCCCCTGGCCATGCATCCCCTCGGCACGAGTCGCTTAACGCCTTGGGATTAGGGGTTAGGGACGATGGTCCCTTTGGTCGCACCCCCTCACTCTAGCTGATGTCAGAAGGACAACAGTGCCCAGGCTGCACTAAACACACGAGAAAGTCTCCATCACCGCTAGATGGATTAATCTGGGTTTTTAGAAATGTGGTCGAGCACTGATTTCAAGTGCAGGGTTACAAACTACACAACGCTAAAATTGTTTATTTTCAATCCCCACCTCTCTGATAACATAAGTAAGAGTGGTGCAGCAGCCAACACTTTAGGGGAAGGGGGGTGCAATATGCCCTAGCTAAGCATAGACTGCTTTCATGCCTTGGCTATAACGTTTTTCATGGGTGTTCCTACCTCATACAGCAGTTGAACAATATAGCTAGCTGATGCCATATTAAAATTAGAAAAGAACTCAATCATATTGATAATATTAACATTTCAAAAAATGGTGATATTTCGTTGCCGGAAAACTCATGAGGCAAAACGCCTTCTAGCCGGCAGCTCTTAGGGAACAACGCACCATGCGTCGGCGAATCAGCATTCTGGTATGGGCAGTGCGTGGAGACGCGTAGTACATTGTAGGTTAGTTCCACTATTGCGTTTTGCCACGCCGAAATGTTAGATGTTTCATCAAAATGTGGAAAATTTCGGGTTTTCCTACCTTTCTTTCGATGATTTTGACACTTTTTTCGCCTAACCTACATAATTTTGCGTCTAGTTTTGTCTGAAACATGGTAAATATAAGTGAATACCCGAAAGTCGTTTTGCCTCGGGGGGCGTTTTGGGGCCTCTTCCCCTATAGCTTGAACTACATCTGACTGTAAAGGTTTCCCCAAACACACGTGACGCGACAGTCGTGACGCGATGCTATCGCTTGGCTGTTGGTATGGAATCGTAAATGGAACATTGCATGCAGCGGCTCAACGATAGAATCGCGGCGACTAGTTATCACCGTCGCGGCGATGACATCGCTTAGGCCTTGGAGAACGTTAATACAAACAATTTTTTTTATAATATCACCGCCTGTCATTGACGATTTAATTAGACTATTTTTTTTGTTTGAAATAGATTTTCAAAAATATTCTTGCTCCATAGATATTTGCCAGTTCATTATCGTAACAGCTACCGAAAAACGTCTCTCACGGTATGCTACCTATCGAGAGTGCACGCTTAAAATCAATAACACAGAGATGTGTTTGCTTCACACAAAACGGACCTTATTGCAGAACACAGGGATGGGAACGGTTGACATTTCTTTTTATCATTCATTCTGCCACGCAGTAAAATAAAAACAAAACCACGGCAGCCGCAGCAGCAGCCACGACCAAGCAGACGACAGTCAGCACATGATTTTATTATTTTCTCTCTCCACAATTAACGTTTCTGTACGCTCATTGCAAGATGTATGACCGTTTTTGGCAGTAAATGATTATTGCATTACTCCTTGCTCATTTTAGAGACTAGAACTAATTAATTAATACCAACGGCTAGCATTCTTTCTAGGCTTTGCGCCACAGGCAATAAAACCCGATTCTGTTCTGTTTGCGCTGCGCACGAACCGAAACAAGAAATCTCATGCAAATGCTGACCGCACCGACGGCTCGACTCTCACGCAGCAGTAAACAAACAGTTTGCCTTATCGGCAAAAAAATGTCACAATGAGGCGTACATTTTTTTTGGAAAACTGTTTCGGTTTGTGCGGTGCATGAAATTTGACCGGATAAAATGTAAACATTCGCATAATCACAGTGTTTTACTGTACATTTCCCAACACTGGCAGAACATCACCTAGATGAGCGACCGTTTTGTGTGAAGCAAACATATCCCTGTGTGTGCGTGTGTATACAGACATGATAAGTGAGAGAATTTCTCATTCTCCTTTGGATTCAAACCTTGGACCCTGCCTTATTCGGGTTGGGCTGTTGGGCACTCTAAATCGATTGGACTCGATTATTTTTGGATTTCTTCACATCTCACCAACTTTATACATTGTCATAGTTTCCAAACTATTCCATTAACATTTTTAGTTTTCTTCAGCTGACCTCAAGACGAATCGATTAGTGAGAAAATCTAGCAAACCGCTCCATGCGTTAGTGAGTTTTATTGCCTCAAAGAAAATGCAAACTCATTTTTATATATAGAGAAGAAGAAGAAGAAGAAGAAGAAGAAGAAGAATAAGAAGAAGAAGAAGAAAAGAAGATTAAAGCCAAAAGCACTAACAATTCATTTTCAACATCAATAATCTTTTGTTTGGTTTTAGTCTATGCTCTACATTTATTTTATAAATAAAATACAAGTAAAAATTCACAATGTACTCAAGCTTGATTTTTTTCTATTATTGGTTGATACTTCCAGGGATACACTTCATAAATTCCAATGTATTCATCCGTGAATATTTTGTACTCTCCGGTAGGATGGGAATAGGATCTCGTCCATCATGCGTTGGAGCTGTGCTGCGGTACGTTATTACATTTTTAAAATGGATTGCCATGTAATTTGTAGGTGCGATGTGCAGCGCTGGCAATTTCAAGCGCACTCGGTACGTATTGGATCACACGTTTGATGAGCAGTCTTTCTCTCTTTTCATATCACACCGGCAGCGATGTAGCGTTTTAGTGTGGCTCTACAGTAAAAAGCATTGGAAATTAAACGGCATGTACAAAAGATACAATAATAACAATTAACAACAACAAATATAGACTTCATCTGAATGACGTGATTTCAATCCATTCTATTATTTTTAAGCTTTTAATGTCATACTTACATATTTTAAAATAAGCAATTATGAAACAGTAGTGTGATATAATAATAGAGATACAAATCAGCTTAGTGTTATTATTATAAAATAAGCATGAATTCACTGAATATTTTTTGCTGTGTTAACGACTAACACCACAAACTAAGAAACGTGCGTTGTGCAATATGCATCTGGTAAAGTGCGGTGCACGGTGAAATGGAAGCATATGCTGGGATGGGATGGTCTCTTGCCTTTTATAGGTGAAACTTATTAATACTATATTGCAGCATGCTGCAGATGTCGAATACATTCTGAAAAATAACAGCATTGGTAAATTGAAATACAGTGATCACACCTTTCATTACTAGAAATAAACTGCATTCAAAAATCAAACGCTTTACAGTTTCGACTTCGAATTCGCATAATCTACAACTTCAAAAAATAGTCTTACCAAACTTGCTTAGAAGCTGTCTTTATCAACAATGTACGGTTAGTACCACCGCAGTAATACTTATCTCGCGTTTGCGTCAACAGCATCTATTGTGACTAGGCACGATTGATTAATCTACGGTAAACAAATCATTTATCTCCATTTCTTGACGGCGCCGGTGGTTGAATGGTAAGCGTGACTGTCTTTCACCCGAGCGGGCCTGGGTTCAATCCCGGTCGGTGCCGTTAGAATTTTTCAAAGAAGAAAAATGTCTGGTCCGTCGGATAGGAAGTAAAGCCATATGTTCCGGTCCATGTGTTGATGGGTACGATATGTAGGGTCATGGTGGAGTCGTCTTCCTGGCGTCGGTGGTTGTCTTCGGGACTAAATAGGCCCACGGAAAATATAAGCAATACAAAATTATCTCATTTTCTTATATTACATCGATATTGTACTTATTGTTGATACTCCACATACAGATTGTGGTTCAGAGATGGCGCTCAAAAGCCTGCTACTACTTCATTACCAACAATTAGCTTGGTTGATGCTATTGTTTCGCCAAATTAAAAAAAATATATTCCCATTCAAATTTTAAGATTTTACAGTCTGTTATGCGAGTTTTCTCTTCATTTGTGTTTGTATCCCTTCCTCTTGAAAATAGAAATGGTATCCATCAAAATGCAACAAAAATGTAAAAGATATCAATATTCATCGTGGATACTTCACTTTCTCTAGCGATTAAAAAAGGAAATAATAATCAGTGAAAAGGTTTTTATTGCCTTTTGAAATTTAAATGTCATTGGAGGACTCTCCTCTTCTGATTCGATTTTTTTTCCGATTCAGTGGTATGAGACACATTGGAAAGCGAAAAATACTCATTAAAAGAATGGTGACGTTCTGTCATAAAAAATCGCACCTTGATTTCATAACCCAATCATTATCCCAGAAAGACTACAATGGTTTCAATTGCGTATTATAAATGCATTCTATGAAGCATAAGAAATTGTCATAGCGATGGTGAATTGTGATAATTAAAACAAGATACGTCGATGAAACAAAAACAGAAGCAAAAGTATCCGTTGATAATGATTAATAGCAGGGAATATTTTTTTCTGTCGAAGTTGATTCTTCCACAAAGATCAGCTGCGAGTTTGCAATATCCCAGCTAAGGGATGTGACGCCAGTAATGAAGAAGTGGAGAAGATTGACGAACTCCAATGAT
Organism: Armigeres subalbatus; assembly: GCF_024139115.2. NCBI lineage: Eukaryota > Metazoa > Arthropoda > Insecta > Diptera > Culicidae > Armigeres > Armigeres subalbatus. Next base: position 209,195,452 of record NC_085141.1, on the reverse strand, counting down.
AATACATTTCACTAGTGATTCAAATGATTTTCATGTGAATTTTGATTGTGATATTTTTTCTCGAAAACGCTTTAAAATAAAGCCTTTGTAACTGTTATGATTGTTAGCAGCCGGCAGTCTACTTTAAATTCATTACCCAGAATTTTGAAGTTATTACAACAGTTATCCGTCCGCACCCCGTTGAGGATTTTTTCAAATAATGGAAGCAAATATTATTATTCCGGTTCACAAATTTCGAATCAGCTGGATCCCACTAAAACCACCCGCATAATCATGAACCATAATTGTACCATTTTACAGATTGTTCGTGCCAATAAATAACAATAACCCTACTATTCTGCTTGTTGTTAATAATAATGATAAACTAACCTCACCACGTATGGTCTTCACGATATGTTATGTTATTATTGGCCATTCGACCATATGGGTATTGGGCGGTTAAGTATAATTACTGTATAAAAAGGGGCATTTTTCAGTACATTTTTTTCGCTGGACACTATATGGTATGGTCGAGATATAATTCATATTTTTGATGAAAGCAATATGGGTTGTTATACATAAATGGTAGAATGATATAGAAGGAAAAGGCGACGGACCGTACCCCTTACCTTTTACTAGTTAAAAGAATTTTTCTATATTTCTAACACTTTTAAATAAAAACACGATTATTATTCATTGAATTGTATAATATTAATTAGTATTTATTGAAATGATTTCCGCATATTATACCTAAAATTTTACATCGGCTATATAAACCCAGTTCTTTGGTAGAGGAATCTCTGGAATCGGTGTCCGTGACGTCGTCCGTGACTGCAGGAAATACTAGAGAAAAACCACTTTATTATTAACAAGCATATTATGTAATAGTACAATTTGTAGGGGAAAAAACTTACCAATAAATAGAAAAAAGTACATCTTATTTTGTTTGAATGCTGAAATCTTGAGTGCTGCCGCTTGCATTTATCCGTGTGACGCACTTGTACTTCCACTAGAATTAAAAAATATGACATAATGATTATGCATAGATAAACGATTTTGTTTGAATTATATACACTCCATTACTCACCTTCGTTTTGTGAACTGGATAACTTAATTTCCGTTTTATAATTGAAAAAAAAAATTGCAAACTAAATATGAGCACAAAATAAACAAACGAAAATTGAGCACACGGAAAACTATTTCAGCGGATTAATAAATAATAAACACACACTGATCGCAGAACTGAATCATTTACTTCATTTTTATCATTGGAGGATATAATTTTCGATGAGTTTGTGGAACATCACTGAAATAAAACTAGCTCTGAATGATACAGAATTATTTGACAGCTGTAGGTCACGTTGTTACCATACCAGTTATGAGCGAGGTATGAGTCATTTGCAGGTGTTTATCATTGTCTTTGAAAATGATGAACCATAAAAAAATGTAATGAAGCAATAAACTTTGAAATTATTGCATATGGTACCGTAGATTAAAGATGTTGTACAATATTGGTTTGAGGTCAACATACAATAAGATAGTAAACCGACAGCAATGTAAATAGTAACAATAATACTTATTCTATCTGATCAGTAGCAACAATACCGCAGATCGTTTTTGATTATGCGGGCAGCCAACCATTTAATTCCGTGCTACGGGCCAAAGAGCACGTATCGACTTTAGAGGAGCAATTTATAATGATTTGGGAAGTGATGTGTGGTTTGTCAATAACACTTGTTTGAAGTGGCTTTGGCAACACGTTGAGCGAGGAAACAATCCCATTGCTCGGAGCTTCCCCGGCCAGCTGGTTCAGTAGACGATACAATGTTGAAGCCAGAATTGCGGCTTTTCACATCGGAAGTCAAGTTCGGTGAGCCAAACGAACCAAGCTCAAGCCCTTAAGACATATTTGCCCAAGTGAAATTCTGGACAGAAGAAAATACCAACACATCAGCCACTTTTGCAAACCGCAAGACTTTTACTGTGAAAATAATAACCCAGCTATTTTCGGTGATGGTAAATGTTCTGCCGGTTTGCATTAGACTCTTAGATAGGCGTTCCATATGCACTACAACAGTGCACGGAGCGATTAAACAGATTGCTCCGGGTACATGTGGCGAAGCTACGAAAGCATGAACCTTCAGCCGCATTGTATGTGCCTCTCGTTCTGCTACTTTTCAAACAGCATTCTACGAAAGCAGCAGCAGAGCAAATACTTTTCTTTCTGAGGAATGTTTTCTTGATGTAATCAAATTTAGTGCAAAGTTGCTTGCCACAAATAAAAGTTCGTGCAGTGTACTCTTTCAACTGGATAGCAACGTGAGCTCCTCGATGGTGTGTTTGCATTACTCTGAACTATTTAGAATGAACAGTTTCGAGAGATTTTTATTTGAGTTTATATGCATCCTAAGTGATAGACGAATGCGTTCCAAGAAACCTCTCCTATAGATGTGAATATACCAATCGCACCCCCAGTTCCTTGACATTAGATAGATGACAAACCTATTTTCCCGATTGCAAGAGTTGGCCATTTGGATATTATACTTCGTAATACACATAAAACTACATAACTAGCAAAATACCAATGGCAAAAAGCAGTATATCTGCTTGTTGACTGTTTGTAGTATGAACAGAATGCGACTGAAATTTTGATTTTCCGTCAAAATTTCAATCGCATGAAAAACCGGAAGTTCCGGAAATTCAGAATAATATTTTAAGCTCGTCCTTCTGGGTTATATTGGTAACTGAAACCAGCTAAGATAAAATCTAAGTCTATAAAAAAAGTATGGCGGCGGAGTTCTAATTGCAATCTCTACAAATTTTGATTCACAGATTTACTAAAAAAACAAAAGAACTTTGAGCATGTCTGGGTGAAATCATGAAACCATGTTTTCTCCTTTGTATATTTTCCACCGAAATATGCACAAACAACATTTTATGAAAGCTTTTTGAAAACTGCAGAAGGAGTGTTTTCGCAACTTCCACATGAAGTTAAAGAACATAGAGACTTTAATCAACGCACCACTGACTTTATTCCGGATTCAGAAAACAAAATAAATCATACTTCTAGTCACTAGGGAAAATGAAACAGTAATGTTTATATTTGACAGAACTTCTAGCATACGGCTTAACCAAATCAATCGTATTAAAAATCAACAGAACTGTTACCTTGATCTCCTACTAACAAACATTTTTGAAAGATTTCTGTGTTTCTGAAACATTGAATCCAATTATGGAAAAACGGAACATTCCACAAGGAAATCGAATACTCTCAGTTCGTTTATGAGTATCAAAAACCCAGCGACTGTGACTTTGAAGAAATCCTTGAATAGCTTATAGCTAACTTTGACAACATAAGACCAGAGGCGTAGCGTGGAATCTCAGCGCCGTTGGCGAAACCATTGTTGTGCGCCCTTTATTTACAAAAAAAAAATAATTTTTTATATTTGTATCGATTGTAACAATTAGTAATAGCTTAAAATTCCTAAAAAAAATAACTCTTGATATTTTTACAAATCTCTCAAAGATTTAAAAACCATACACAAAGAAAGAGATTTCGTATCGATGAAATCCAATTCGGAAATGCATCGATCGAATCGCTAATGGACTCGACTCATTCCAGCTAAGAAAAAAACAACTCTAGACCTTTAGGCCTATTCGAAGTTTTGAACCACTATTGGACCTAGTTGGACCAATAAAATCCAACTCTGAAGTGAGATGGTTGATGCATGATGGTAAGAGTTGTTAGTCGGTAAGAGACCTAGTCGGATCAAAAACCCTGTGGCCGGAACCGCCAGCGAACCTATTCAGATCAAGAAAAATCCAAAGCCGGTCGATGGTTTGAAGGAATATTACTGGACTTCGTTGCGTCAAAATAATCCTACTCTGACATGAGTCGATGAAAGGAACCACAATAACCCAGTTACCCGTCCCTGGAATGGGTTAGTTATTTCAATGAAATCCAGCTGTGAAGTGAGAAGATCGATGATCGGAAAGTCCATTGGATTAAGGAGCCACTACTGGTCTCTGGAAATAGTTGGGCTATGGAAATTCAGCTCTCAAGTGAGTAGGTTGATGGTCGGAATTGCTATCGGTAGCAGCAGGGCACATAACTTTCTAATCATCTAATAGCAGCCAACAATTTTACAAAACAAATATTTTGTTGTCAAAATCCTTCGCTTCGATCTTTTTGATGTTTCTATTTATCAAAATTGTCAGATTTGTACCACTAGTTCAAATACGCATTCTCGTTTTAAGCTTTTTAACTCTTATTAATCCCAATGAAGAAGCCAACTTCTAACTATCACTGCTAATCTAATATTCAACGGCTTTGCTTTGTTTTTCTACTAGTTCGTCGGAGGTGCTAGTACAAGTTTCTGGTTTGCTGGGGTCGAAAAGTTAAATGCCCCCGAAATGATAAATTTTCGGATCACTTAAAGATTTTCTTAGCTTAGCAAACTTAGCTTGAATCAGAGATAAGCAGGCCTAATTCTGCTAGTCTCTATAATAAACGTTTCCTGGTATTAGCTATTAGAGCAATATGATCCTTTAGAATTTGGTTAATCAGCTGATCATTGGTGAGTTATCTCAAACCAAATTGAGAATAAATTCTTCTCACTGCTGCATTATATTACGGTTCCAGAGCTCCCGGGTGATATTGGCAAAAATGGAACTAATCCGATCACGCATATGGGTATCAAACTTCATTTAAAACTTAAAAATCCACTACATATGACATGTGGAAGTGGAATAGATGAAATATTTTTGTTTGCTCTACATTACTCAAAATATCTCTTCTATAGATCTGTGGACTAAACCGTTTTCTTATTTTTTTGGCCCTTTAATTCATACAACTGTTTTCTTCTCATAGGGTGATTCTTGATTTTGGCGCCCCCTTAAAGCTGGCGCCCTTGGCGGGGGCCAACCTGGCCAACCGCACGCTACGGCGCTGCATAAGACAAAAGCTAAGTAGATTTAACGAAGCAAATTTAAGATAATGAAGGGAATATTGAATCTTCCCTTGATTTCTTCTACAACATCATTTTTGATATTATTACCGACGAGGCTCCAAAAAGAAAACGGCGGAACGGAAATTTAAAATATCCAATTTGGTATAACAAGCAGATAAAAAATTTAAAAAATCGCAAACAAAAATTATATAAAACATACAAGCTAAACATACAAACATAACATTTGAAGAGCGCAATACAAAAACAGAAAACGAAATAAAGTCATTCCCAAAAAACTTCTTTAGATACGTAAAGTCAATTAAAATCAGACCATTTTCCGTCATATATGTATTAAGATAAACGCGTCGGTATTTGCTCGGAAGATATCTCGCTTAACATTTCAAAAGGACCTAAGTAACATTTTTTTCATGAATTAATTTGAGTAGCGCAATCAACATAACAACATGAAAGCTATTGATTGCAGTTTTTTTTTTAATTAAATCATGAAAGAAATTTTACTTAGGTCTTTTTGAAAAGTTAAGCGAGATGTTTTTAATCTTTTTGGATATTACTTTCAAAAAATATTCACCACCTTTCCGGAACAAAATCATGACGTTTTTTGCGCCTATCCCAGTATTCGCTATGGATATCGGTGTTAATAAGATCATGGTAGACGATATTCTGAACGTTTCAAAAAACTTAGATGCATCTAAAGGCCCTGGCCCTGGCAATATTCCACCGATATTTATGAAGAGTCTGGCTAAAGAGCTGACGGCACCTTTGTTTTAGCTATTGAGATTGTCATTGGAATCCGGAAATTTTCCCAGGGTATGGAATGCAAATCTTCAAATCAGGCTAAGAAATCAGACATTAATTACCGTAGAATAGCTAGAACTGTGCGCCGATTGAAAATTTTTCGGCGGCGGCGTAATAGATCATTTTTAGCCAGCTGCGGCGGCGTCATGCCATTGGTAATCGGCGCGGCGTGGGTTGGCGTGAGCTTATTTCAAGCAATAGAAATTTTCCTGATTACGAGACGAGCCAGCCTCGGGCTGAAAGTCTCGGTAATAAAAAAAAATCCTAGGAATCTTCCACAAATTCCTCTGTGAATTCCACAAGGAAGTCCTCTAAAAGCTGCTGCAGGAATTGCTCCGAAACTTGCTCGAGGAATTCCTGCGAAACTTCCTCCAGGAATTTCTCCGGAAGCAACTTCAGAAGTTCCTCCAGGAATTACATCGGAAGTTCCTCCAGGAATTCCTCCGGAAGTTCCTTTGAAAGTTTCTCCAGGAATTCCTGCAGAAGTTCCTCCAGGAATTCCTGCAGAAGTTTCTTCAGGAATTCCTTCGGAAGTTCCTCTAGGAATTCCACCAGAAGTTCTTCAAAGAATTCCTCCGGAAGGTCTTCCAGAAGTTCCTCCAAAAGTTCTTCCAAGAGTTCCTCCGGAAGTTTTTTCAGTAGTTCCTCCGGAAGTTCTTCTAGGAGTTCCTCCGGAAGTTCTTCCAGGAGTTCCTCTGGAAGTTCCTCCGGAAGTTCCTCCAGAAGTTCCTCCAGAAGTTCCTCCAGGAATTCCTCCGGAAGTTCCTCCATAAGTTCCTTTAGAAGTTGCTCCAGAAGTTCCTCCAAAAGATCCTCAAGGTATTCCTCCGGAAGTTCTTCCATTCTTCCGTATGTTTCTTCGAAAGTTTCCTCAAGAATTACTCCGGAAGTCCCTCCAAGAATTCCTCCGGAAGTCCCTCCAAAATGTCCTCCGGAAGTTCCTCCAGGAATTCTTCCAAAACTTCCTCCAGAACTTCGTCCAAGAATTCCTCCAGAACTTCGTCTAGGAACTCTTCCAGAAGTTCCTTCAAGAATTCCTCCGGGAGTTCATTCAGGAATTCCTCCGGAATTTCCTCTGGTAGATCCTCCCGGAATTCTCCCGGAAACTCCCTTCAGGAATTCTTTTGGAAGTTCCTCCTTGAATTTCGCCGGAAGTTCCTTCCAGAATTTCTCCGGAAGTTCCTCCAGGAGTTCCTCCGGAAGTTCCTCCAGGAGTTCCTCCGGAAGTTCCTCCAGGAGCTCCTCCAGAAGTTTCCCCGAAAGTTCCTTCAGAAGTTTCTCTGAAAGTGCCTCCAGAAGCTCCTCCAAGAGTTTTTTGTGGAAGTTTCTCCAGTAGTTCCTCTGGAAGATCCTCCTGGAATTTTTCCGAAAGTTCTTCCAGAAATTTCTCCAGAAGTTCCTCCTAGAATTCGTCCAGAAGTTCCTCCTGGAATTCCTCCGAAAGTTCCTCCAGAAATGTCTCCAGAAGTTCCTCCTGGAATTCGTTTGGAAATTTCTTCAGGAATTCGTTCGAAAGTTCTAACAAGAATTCCTTCGGAACCTATTTCAGGAGTTGCTCTAGGAATTTCTCCGGAAGTGCCTCCAGGAATTATTCCGAAAATTCCTTCAAAAATTCTTCAGGAGTGTCACCAGAAGTTCCTATATGAGTGCTTTAAGATGTTTGCTCAGGAAATCCCCGAGAAGTCCTGTAACTACTTGAATCATTTTTCATAGAATTTCTCCTCAAATTCTTTCTTAAGTTCCTCCAAGAACACTTCAGAAATTACCACGAGGAGTCTTCAGATACATCTTCTGAGTTTCTTCGGCAACTCATATGAAATTCCACTACACCCACCTCCGGGGAATTCTTCCGGAAAATTTTAGTACGTACTGCTGAAGAAGTTCTAGGAGCAATTTCTTGAATTCCTGAAGAACAATTCCCTTTTTTTCTGAATAATTAAGTGTCAGGTACATATTATTCGAACAAATTCTTTTTTTTTGGTAAAGATCTGGTTTGTTGTCGATCGGCCGTCAACGAAGCCGGCTTGATAACCTCTCACCAACTGATTCACTAATGGTGACAGACGTTGGAATATGATCTGGGATATCACTTTGTAGGCGGCATATGCTGCCATAGCTGGTATCGATCGATTGTATCATATGCGGCTTTGAAGTCGATAAATGGGTAATGTGTGGACACCTGTTCCGTGGTAGATTTTTTCCCCTTGAATTCTGCCTGGTACTGCCCCACGTACTCTCTTGTAGCTGGCGCTAGTCAGCGGCATACAATTTGGGAGAGTAACTTGTAGACAGCGTTCAGCAATGTGCTACAATCTAGCTTGACGCCCTTTTGTAAATGTGATACACGACATACATTTCCAGCTATTGCGCGTAGTTTTGGGCAAGTCTGTGGTCTTGTAGTCGCCCAATGTTTAGCCACGGTAGGATTCCATATTCGCACTGCGGTAAGTGCGGGCGTTCGTGATGTCAGAGAAGAACTTACCATCAATTAAAACGTGGTCGATTTGTTTTTTTTTCGTTTCTTGGTGATCTCCTGATCCTTCCTGCTTCATGGATGTTCTCGTGGAAGAAGATGCTTTGGACTACCAATCCACGGGAAGCTGCAAAGTTTATGCAGCGATGGCCGTTGTCATTCGGTATGGTATTCTATGGCGAGAATGATCATGTGAAGTAACATTTTGGTTTAGATTTTGTCAGCATCTTTTCAATCATCTTTTTATAACTAATGGCACAAAGTAGTATTTTCTTCTTCTTCTTCTTCTTCTTATTGATATTACATCCCCACACACTGGGACAGAGCCGCCTTGCAGCCTTGCAGTGTTCATTAAGAACTTCTACAGTTATTAACTGCGAGGTTTCTCAGCCAGGTTACCATTTTTGCATTCGTATATCATGAGGCTAGAACGATGATACTTGTATGCCTAGGAAAATCGATACAATTTCCAATCCGAAAATTGCCTAGACCTGCACTGGGAATCGAACCCAGCCACCTTCAGCATGGTCTTGCTTTGTAGCCGCGCGTCTTGCCGCACGGCTAAGGAGGGTCCCTATTTTATTTCTTTGTTACGGTGATTTTAATATATAAAAATGCAACATCAATGAATTCAAGAAGCTGTTACTTATCTAAACAGGCGCCTTAATGTATGCGTGTATGTGTTACATATATCATGGTATCCCAATTCACCGATCGTAAAAGAAACTAGGCAGTTAAACTAAATAAATAATACGTCTTAGACCCAGTAACATTGCCATCATATTAAACAAATATGTGGTCATAATTTCTCAATTCCTTCGAACATATCTCGTACTGTTAATGCATAGCACGTTTTGCTGGATTACTGAGAAATAATAGGAAATAACGTGATTCTGCTATCTTGGCCTATTCATGGGGCATAGCAGAATGAGACTTCTCTTCCATTAAACATCGCAATAACACAGTAATGGTCGGCTGTTGTAAGCGCGGCAAGATCTGTAGCGTTATTTTCCTAATGATGTCTCTTGTCACGTGGATTACGCTTCTACTTGGTATTATGTTGTTTATGCTCTCGAAGCACTGGCGATGATGGCATTGTACTCATTAGACATTATGACAGAATTTGTCTCGAAAAACGAAGCAACAACAAGCTTGTTCCACATGAATGGACTAATTCTGAACAACGTAGTACGAAATCAATGAATGTATGTATATCCTTCAACCAAATATGAATGCTCTTGAACTGATTGGACTGAGCCGTCACACATATCAATGTTTGATCAACATTTTATTATAATCACACATGGAAATATTTGCTACCATGGTCAGGACAAAGTAATTAAACTAACAAGTTGGCCCTTGTCAAACCGCTTTCGTCATATAGCTATAGACGATAGTAATTTCAATCTCAGCATAAAAGTACCACTATGACACGTTGTAGCTGAGGCAAAACCAAAAAAATAAATAAATACATCCCACAGGCCATTTCCTGCACAGTTGCACGAGTCCCGTGATGGACCGGGTGAAGTTACTCAGCAAGAGAGAAACAGTTTCGTCATGGCACGGCCGCCATGGTCCCCACGATGAGAGCCCAACGAGCCAGCAACAGTCACCGCACATGAATTTATTTGCTGAACAGAATTGCACATATGTGTGTAGCCAGACATTGGTTTTCATCCCGCCGAACCGACCGGTTGTCCCACGTGCCACTATTCCGATGTGATAAAAATTATTCGCTTCTTTTTTCCTTTTCACCTTTTTAACCAGATTGGACCGGAGCTAGGAGTGCCGGAAATTAATTAAACCAAACGTATAATACCGAATTGTCGATAATAATTTTAACGACGCCGCCATCCTGTAGGTATGCAAATTTGCCACTTTTGCTGTTTGATCAGTCGACAATTGATTTTGCATGTTCCGAATTGGATTTTGCGAAATAAATACACACGCACCATTAGTGGCTGTGAATAAATTATTGTGACTCCCCAATTCAATCACATTGAGCGCCATTATGAGGCAAATTATGGTTTTACAAATAATAGCCATTTCTTCGGAACAAATATTCGGTGAACGATCGAAATTCATTAAGCAATCTCCAACAAGAAACAGTTTTGAGATCAAACTTTTTTTTATTAATCGAAATATACCATCGTTTTGTTTAAAATATGCCATATTAACAGGCGACTTAGTCAACTGAGCATTAAATGATGGAATTGATGGTGCATATAAAGGACCCAAAATGGCAACATTTGATTTTGGCAACACTTAATTTAGGAAACATTTGATTTTGGGAATAAAGCTAGTCGATTTTTGCAACATATTTTTTTTCTTTTTATGTTTGAAATTGCTTCTAAACCGTGGAGATCTAAAAATCCTCGTAAAAAAATTGGTGAGATCCCAAAACTGGCTTAAAAATAATTCGTAAAAAATGCGTAATAAAATTTGGCGAGAAAAACGTTTAGATTCCAAAATCCGCCTAGAAAAGTGTCACAGTGTCACAATAAGTGAAGATATGTGAATGCCCCGAATGCCATTACCCCGAAGTACAATCCTCGAATGGGACAGTACACCGAAAACCATTACTCCGAATGGGACACTACCCTGGACTCCATCACCCTGAAAACTTTCGGATCTATAGTATTCCACCATTATTGTTAACGCCAACAGATATCGATGAATCGCAAAATGACAATCTTTGCAAAGAATAATAAAAAGTAAGAATTACTTAGAAAAACGCATTAAAGTTTTGTTTTACCAACAGTTTTGGTTTTTCGTATGATTAACTTAAACTGCCATTCTACCTGTGATTCTAACCTATAAAAGTATTATTCTACGCAATGGGGCAATAGAGGAGATAATGTCTTCTTTCAATAGAACGCGTTTGCCCAGCAAAACGCAAACAGGGGAAATATTGCCTCATTTAAATGAACGTGTTTGCCTGGTATGAGGCGAGGAGATGACGCGTTTTTTAAAATGAACGCATTCGCACGGCATAAGGCGCATTGAGGAGATAATTCCGTTTAAAAAACGCGTCTGCTCTGTGTAAGCCGTACAGAGGAGATGATGCCTTCTTTATATCAACACGACTTCCCGAAGGCAAAGATATCTCTCTCTCTCTCTCTCTCTCTCTCTCTCTCTCTCTCTCGCTCTCTCTCTCTCGTGCACACACATCTCTTTACGCACTTGCTTCCGCTTCCGAACTAATTATTACTCACTCGCCTATTCTTACTTACTCATCCGCTTTTACTTATTCAACCACTCTTTTTCACTCATCCGCTCTTACTCATTCACCCGCTCTTACTCACTCATTCATTCTTACTGAGTTAAATGAGTTCATTTATTCTCAATCAATCGCTTTCATTTTATCGTCGCTCACTCTCACTCACTCAGCAACTCACTCCTACTCACTCACTTACTTTTACTAACGCACGCTCTCTTACTCACTTACTCACTCTTGCTAAGTAAATTACTTTTACTCACTTTTTTACTTTTACTTTTCAGAGGGAGTAATCTTATCCACTCACTCACTCATTCCTACTCACTCGCTCATTCTTATCACTCACCTACTTCAACTCGCGCACTCACTCTTACTCGCACATTCAATCTTACTCACTTTTATATTCATTCTCGCTCACTCAATGTTATCCATGCACTCATCCTTTCTCAGTTACTCTTAATAACTCACTCACTTACTTTTACTCACTCATTCACTCTTGTTTATTCGCTCATTCATACTCACTTTCTCACTCTTACGCACTCACTCACTCACTTTTACCCATTCGCTAACTCACTCACTCACTCGCTATTACTCATTCACTCAATAATTCCTTCTCACTCACTTTTACTCACCAACTCACCCATTTGGCGATTATGAGATTTGGATCACGCTTCATGCGGAAACCCTACTCTGTAGAAAGCTTGAAGGGAGCCACACGAAGTGGAACGGAGTGACAATACTTAGTTCTATACTGCATCGAAACAGTTCCAGGCGAAGGGCAAACTATTGTTCATTCATTCAATGGCATTTGGAGTAGTGGCCTTCAGGGTAATGACACTTGTAAAATTTGTAAAACACTTGTAAAATTTGCAAAATTTGTAAAATTTGTAAAATTTGTAAAATTAGTAAAATTTGTAAAATTTGCAAAATTTGTAAAATTTGTAAAATTTGTAAAATTCGTAAAATTTGTAAAATTTGTAAAATTTGTAAAATTTGTAAAATTTGTAATATTTGTAATATTTGTAAAATTTGTAAAATTTGTAAAATTTGTAAAATTTGTAAAATTTGTAAAATTTGTAAAATACGTAAAATATGTAAAATTTTTAAAATTTGTAATGTAAAATAATTAATATTTGTAAAATTTTTAAAATTTGTAAAATTTGTAAAATTTTTAAAATTTTTAAAATTTGTAAAATTTTTAAAATTTTTAAAATTTTCTAAAATTAGTAAAATTTGTAAAATTTGTAAAATTTGTAAAATTTGTAAAATTTGTAAAATTTGTAAAATTTGTAAAATTTGTAAAATTTGTTAAATTTGTAAAATTTGTTAAATTTGTAAAATTTGTAAAATTTGTAAAATTTGTAAAATTTGTAAAATTTGTAAAATTTGTAAAATTTGTAAAATTTGTAAAATTTGTAAAATTTGTAAAATTTGTAAAATTTGTAAAATTTGTAAAATTTGTGAAATTTGTAAAATTTGTAAAATTTGTAAAATTTGTAAAATTTGTAAAATTTGTAAAATTTGTAAAATTTGTAAAATTTGTAAAATTTGTAAAATTTGTAAAATTTGTAAAATTTGTAAAATTTGTAAAATTTGTAAAATTAAAAAAAAATTTGTAAAATTTGTTAAATTTGTAAAATTTGTAAAATTTGTAAAATTTGTAAAATTTGTGAAATTTGTAAAATTTGTAAAATTTGTAAAATTTGTAAAATTTGTAAAATTTGTAAAATTTGTAAAATTTGTAAAATTTGTAAAATTTGTAAAATTTGTAAATTTGTAAAATTTGTAAAATTTGTAAAATTTGTAAAATTTGTAAAATTTGTAAAATTTGTAAAATTTGTAAAATTTGTAAAATTTGTAAAATTTGTAAAATTTGTAAAATTTGTAAAATTTGTAAAATTTGTAAAATTTGTAAAATTTGTAAAATTTGTAAAATTTGTAAAATTTGTGAAATTTGTAAAATTTGTAAAATTTGTAAAATTTGTAAAATTTGTAAAATTTGTAAGATTTGTAAGATTTGTAAGATTTCTAAAATTTGTAAGATTTGTAAAATCTGTAAAATTTGTAAAATTTGTAAAATTTGTAAAATTTGTAAAATTTGTAGAATTTGTAAAATTTGTAAAATTTGTAAAATTTGTAAAATTCGTAAAATTCGTAAAATTTGTAAAACGCAGTGGAATCGGATCTGGGACCCTGAACGTTCGGGGAAACTGGGGGATAATCGTTCAAGATCGACGATTATGGAGCTCTACAATACGCCAGGCATAGGTGTATCGAAGCTGTTCACAAACATTGTTCTGATGAAACTAATTTATGTGATTAGAATTGAAAAAAATATGGTGGGACGTGGCCAATTTCAGTTTGAGAATCTCTATCTCTATCCATCTCTTTCAATTTCGCATATTCAAATTATAGTGGATATAGAGAAATTTAACAATTACATACTTTAACGGGACCCATCGTCATTCTGGTTATTTGTGAAGAAGCTTAGACGTAATAATGGTATTCCACAGAATGCCTACTTCGAGGGCACTAATGCAGATAATGCGGAAGGTGCCGCCAACCTATTTGCTGAATTCTTCAAGAATGTGTTCTCAAATGTCCCCCCTGCTCATTCACCTGATGAACATCGAGATTGGAAGAGTAGCTTAGAACATTACAATGTCCTTTTGCCGCAATTGAATGTTTCTGTTGATGAAGTTCAGAAAGTTCTTTCAAACGTAGATGTTTCGAAAGGCCCTGGCCCAGCAATTTGCTGCACCTTTAGCCTCGCCGGTTTCAATAAACTTCAATCGTTCCCTCAACAGTAATGTGTTCCCTTCAGCATGGAAGGTCGCATCCATTATTCCAATACACTAGACAGGTAATATACATAACGTGGAGAATTATCGTGAGATCTCCATTCTGAGCTGCCTACCTAAAGTACTCGAGAAGATGGTTACGAAGTTATGTATCACGCAGTGCATCCAATGATTACCGAGTATCAACACGGATTCATGCGGAAACGATCTACTACGACTAACCTCATGGTGTTTGTCAACTCACTGATTAAATCAATTGAGAAAAAACGTCAAGTTGATTGCATCTACGTGGACTTCAGCAAGGCGTTCGACAAAGTTCCTCATCTACTCGCTGTCGACAAATTGAAATGTATGGGGTCACCGGACTGGGTTACACAATGGCTGCAGTCCTATTTGACCGATCGCACTGCCTTTATTAGAGTCAATTCGCCCAGCTTTGAAATACCGTCGAGGGTTCCTCAGGGAAGCCACCTTGGACCACTAATCTTCATCCTGTTTGTCAACGACCTCTCTACCCGTCTGAAATCGTCGAAACTTATGTTTGCCGACGATCTGAAAATATTCCGTGCAATTGAGTCTAATCTCGACTGTTGTGCCCTCCAGCAAGATATTGACTATCTTTTGCACTGGTGCACTCTGAATGGCATGGAAGTTAACATATCCAAATGCAGTGTTATCTCCTTCACCCGCTTGCGCGATCCCTCGTACGTTGACTATTCAATGGGAAACAACAATCTCCTACGAGTTTCCACGGTTCAGGACCTGGGAGTAGTAATTGACTCAAAAGTGAGGTTCAATGAGCACATCACAATGGTCACAGCAAAATCTTACGCCATGCTAGGCTTTGTGAAAAGGAATACCAACGCTTTCCAGGATGTTTATTACTTTATTCGCTCAAATCTATATATTGTGGCATAGTTCGTAGCCTTCTGGAATATGCTGTTGTTGTTTGGGCACCCTACCACGTCGTTCAAAATGATAGAATAGAAGCTATCCAAAGGAACTTCATTAGATACGCTCTACGTGTGCTGCCCTGGAATGACTTCATCAACTTGCCGCCCTATGAAGAAAGGTGTCGGCTTATTTCCCAAGAATCGTTGGCTGCTAGGAGCAAACTACTACAACGGCTCTTTGTGTTTGGTCTGCTGAATGGGGATATTGATTGCAGCGCTCTCCTAAGCCAATTGAACTTCCCAACTGAAGCTCCCCAACGACGTCTACGACAATACTCGCTTTTTTGGCACCCCACCCGTCGCACCAACTACAGCTTCAACGAACCATGGACTATGTGCTGCCGGATTGTCCATTTATCTGTACAACTTTAAATAAATAAAAAAAATCATAGTATTTTTTAAAGTTACATTATATAGAATTAAAAGTTGCCTTATAATGAATTACGTTATATCGAGATTGCTTTAAAATGAGGTTTACTTATAACGAATTTGAGAAACTCAGCATAAAAACTCAAAGGTGCAGCCCAATCGGGTTGTACGCAAAAGTGACGTAGGACTACGTAGCTATACGAATTGGATGGTATTTGTCATCATAGTTTGTGTCTCTTTATCAACATTGATATTTCACTCTTCCGAAAATCTCAATATAAGCTCATTCTTCCTCATCAAAGATTGGTGGCCCTGATAAGAGCCGTTTATTTATGTTTTCGATGGGAATGTTGGCATCTGTCTGTCTGAGTGACGTTCACTGATAGATGGTTGCTGTAGATAGTTTCCACAGATGTGGCGTCTTCATTGATTTTATACAAAAGAAGGTTGATCCGACTACCCGAAATAAACTTCAAAGTAAATTTGAATGGATGGAATCACTAACAGCAACCAATCTACCACCCCAAACCCGATGCCACCGAAACAGTTCATTTTCGCAATTAACTCTTTCTTTCCATGAAATGTTGGTCCTGAGAAGAACCAATTTTCTTTTCCCAATGCTCCTTTCCAACTAACTGACACCACAATTTGTAATAAATTTTTAGCATCGGCACTGGCGGTGCGTGATCGCCACAGTGCTATGTTTATGGTCAACCCTTTCTTCATATGAAATGCTGGTTCGTTGAGGTTGAATGATCTGCAGCAACACATCGAGCACCACCACCGATGCGATGGATTTCCGTTGAAAACTTTACCAGCTCTGTGATGCTGTGTCTGCTCCGCTGCGATCACTTTGATGCGTCCGCTCTGCGTGAAATCTTTTTCAAACTGAGGATTAGATCCAAACCCGCAAGTGATTGATTTTTGATGTCTGTGCTAGTGATGCATGTACGTGATTGGTTAGTTTACCTATTTCTAAACTTTTTATCAATTATCGATAATAAATAGTTAAAAATAGTATTTTCATATGAATACAAAGAAGCGTTGACTCATCCTTGATCAAATGGTCCAAAAAAAAATTAAATCCATCGAGAAACGGCTGAGATATTAAAGTTTAAAGTCTATCATATTTTCTTGACGGTTTTCGCAATCGTAAAGTGTACCCCAATATAGAAAAGACAGACGTAGTCCTACGTCAAAACTAAAAAAAAACTAACACCATTGAAATCATTTCATCTCATTAGGACAAGCATTCGTTAGATATTTGCACACCATTTTCAGCACGTATCTGTACTAGACTGGCCCAGGAAACAAAAAGTTGTCTAATTCCACGGGGCACCCCCAGGATTGTGTCTTTGGGTGAGAAAATCAATCTCTGAAAATTTCAGCTCAATCGCTTGTTGCATAAGCTGGCGCATTTGATTTGAAGTTTGTATGGGGATTTCAGCCAAAATGTATAGCCGAAAATTTTATAAAAGTTCATTTAATCATCATGCAATGTTCTGTGAAATTGTTCTGTAGCATACCAACTGCCGTTTTTGAAATTCTGAGGTCAATCGAGCAATCAGAACCAATTTCCAGATCGAATGAGTGACGGAGGTGTATTTTCTTATACATTTTGGCTGAAATCCCCATACAAACTTCAAATCAAATGCGCCAGCTTATGCAACAAGCGATTGAGCTGAAATTTTCAGAGATTGCTTTTCTCACCCAAAGATACAATTAAGGGGGGTGCCCCTTGGAATTCGACAACATTTTTTCCTCCCCATAGTAATCTGGGCCAGTCTAATCTGTACCTAACCCAATGCACTTCTATATTTAGACAGCCCACATCACTGCATGCCCTAATGTCAGGATTCATTATAGGTGAATTTCACATTGTGCAAGTCATCGCATATATGCCGAGTTGGAGCACCTAGAAGGTTAGAGGAAGCTAGTCGTGGACCACATGGGAGGTCTGACTTATGGAATCAATGGAAACGCAGCGCGTAATGGTGTCCAGCACAGGCTGTTGGAAGCTGTAAAAGTTTTACTTCGTAGGTGTTTTTCAATTCAAATTAGTTAGAAGTTGAAAAGCAGTCTATGTTCCAGATTAAATGTGGAGCCATTGAAGAAGAACAATAATCAAAACCGTGGTCGACTTCAAAAATGCTAGCTCTAACTTGGTACAATAATCTCATTCTAAGAATGTTGTTCAATATTGACTATCAATAAAGTGATACCAGATCTTCTATTAGCGATTTACATAGCAGCATATTATTGTTCGCGAAAAACGGTTTATGAATGTTTTCATCACTATATTGTAAAAAATCCACCAATATTAATTATTTCTCTGCAAGAAAAAAAAAACCTTTGTGGCTGCTCCCAACTATTGCATTGACTAGCAAGCTAAATAGCACAGAATAAATACATGTGCGGAACGTGATATCGGTGGGAATTTTCTTTTGCTTCCTTCCCGTCCGTGCTGTCCTGTAGCCATAGTTGACGACGTGGCAGGGCGCGTTCCATCCAATGGATGCTTTCATTACCTCATTTATAAAGATGTTCCTTCGTCGTGTACCTAATCACTCGTTTACGCCGCCATTAATGTGTGTCGTTTAGGTTAACAGTTTGCTTTTACGATCTGATGTGATGCTGTGTGCAGGGGATGGACCAAACATGCCTTGCGGGAAGAATCCTAACTTTTAATGAGCGAATGCAGGAAGGACTACAGAAATAAACAATTTCCCTAATCAGAAGCTACCCTAGCAGGCAACCTAATGGCTCGAATATTCCGCAAAACTATCCATATCTTGCCGAAGTTCAACACATAGTCAGTTGCCTATCTGTTGCGAAAGAGGGGGTTTGGGTTGAGCTCTACTCTTTTGCTTACCGCATCTTACTTCGTGCTTGGTTGAGGCTTCATCGACTTTTATTCCGGTCTTCGGTACCACGACCAATACCACAGTGGAAGTGTCTTCGGCGATGTAAGTCACGTTTATCGTATCCGCAAATTTCTCCCGAAACGTTTCATGAAATTCAAACAGCTTTGAATTATGGTCTGATTTCAGGAAAAACTTTGTTAGTTTCAGAATCTGGCAACAGAAGACTCGGGCAGTAACTTCTCATTAAATACATTTTAGCCTACGAGGAGTGGTTTTCGTCCATTCACCGGGATCAGATAGCGAACAGGATATGGGGAAGTAAGTGCTTGCACAGGCACAGTCCTTTTTCGGAGTACAAACGAAATTAATAAGGTGCGAATTTCTGCATTTCATTCATTTCTCAATTAATTCCCAAATTTTGTAACTTAGAAAACCTCGTCAGATTTTACCTAAAGTTGAAACAATAGAAGAATGTGTTTCTACGTTTAGCCTCAATCGTACGAATCTCAAGTAGACAAAAATAGCTCAATAATAATGAAAAATCGTGATTTGATATCAAAATGAAATATGCACATCATTAATATAACAGTGATAACAGCTCAAACGACAAAATCAATATTTTGTACTGAAATATAATCCAGTTATCAGGTTATGCTATTTGTAAGAAGTAATCAATATCTCGAACTATTAGTTTATTGTTATCCATAGCATATTTTGTTGCATGTATGCTATTTCGGTGTGATTTTATGATAATATTGGCTGCCATTTAATTTTTTATTTTTTTAAGTCCATATCATGTTTTTTATCCAGTTCCAACAAAAAGCTGAATTATTGTAAAAAGAGTTCATATTTAATTCCACAAAGTAAAAATTATAGCGACATTTGACTAAGAATCACAAATGGGATTCAGAAGTTGTCTTCAGCTGTACTCCGAGTAATCGCATATTTATCCTATACTGGGCGAACCTGTCCGATCTCACTCGGGTTTTATTTGCGATCTATCAATCATTTTGTTGAATGCGGCGTCGCGCTCCAGATCGATTTTAGTTCGAACTTGATGGCTTTGTTCAGAACTCATAACACCGTTGCATTCTTTATTATTTATTCAGACTAAGGCCGAAGAAGAGTCTTCTCCATTCGGCTCGGTCCATAGCTACACGTCGCCAACCACGCAGTCTACGGAGGGTCCGCAAGTCATCTTCCACCTGATTGATCCACCTTACCCGCTGCGCACCTCGCCTTCTTGTGCCCGTCGGATCGTTGTCGAGAACCATTTTCACCGGGTTACTGTCCGACATTCTGGCTACGTGCCCGGCCCACCGCAGTCGTCCGATTTTCGGGGTGTGAACGATGGATGGTTCTCCCAACAGCTGATGCAATTCGTGGTTCATTCGCCTCCTCCACGTACCGTCCGCCATCAGCACCCCACCATAGATGGTACGGTACCTTTCCTTTCGAAAACTCCGAGTGCGCGTTGGTCCTCCACGAGCATCGTCCAGGTCTCGTGTCCGTAGAGGACTACCGGTCTAATGAGCGTTTTGTAGATTGTCAGTTTGGTACGGCGGCGAACTCTTTTCGATCGGAGCGTCTTGCGGAGTCCAAAGTATGTACGATTTCCAGCCACTATGCGTCTCCGAATTTCTCTGCTGGTATCATTTTCGGCAGTCACCAGTGAGCCCAAGTACACAAATTCTTCTACCACCTCGATTTCGTAACCACCGATGCCAACTCGCCAACTATTGTCTTCTCTTGAACCTCTTCCTATCATGTACTTCGTCTTCGACGTGTTGATTACTAGTCCGATCCGCTTGGCTTCCCTCTTCAGTCTGGCTTCGTCCATCTTCTCAAAGTTTACTTCGTTGCATTCTTACAATTTCAAATTGATCAACTCTTAGCATATATAAACACAGCTGCTTAGAAGACGAATCGATTAGTGAGAAAATCGTGAAAATTGGTCCACCATTTCGTGAATTATATTGCCTCAAAGGAAATGTAAACTCATTTTTATATTGTACTAGCTGTATGTACCCGGCCTTGCTCGGAGTTGCCAGTTTAATTCGCAGTTTTTTTCACAATCGGAAAATTAATAGGCCAATTGGTCAAAAGGATAATTGTGTTTTCTTATGGATACTTCATTATTTGATTAAAAGAAGGCAGATTTCATTTAAAAACATTGACTGATTTTGAAAAAGGGATCAAACCCAAAATCGCCTTATTCCGGGAAAACGTCTATTTCTAAAGAAGGAAAAACATCCATCGATGCCTTATTCCGTTTATTTTTAAATAAATGATCACATTCACCATCCAGAAGGAAACACTTCAATCATTGCTTTTCACTGGGCAAACCATAATTTCGATGAAGTGTTGAGTTGATCGATATCTACACATTTAATTTTTTTTAACAGAGATCTTAGCAAAATGTTAAACTTTTACCGAGATTCGCACAGCTGTGCCCCAGCAAACTTTTTTTTGCCGAGATTTCTGTCAAAATGGCTCAAAAAACAAATCAGCAACTATTTTACCGAAAATCAGCTAACAAACGTAATTTTAGCTGAAATATCTGTTTTTTATTTTGCTGGCGCACGGCTGTGGGGATTTTGCCGGGCTGCAGAAAAAAAAACTAAGTATGTAAACAATACAACTCCACCACACTCTCCCCTTTTCCATCCTTAACCCACTATCGTCGTCTCCTTAATATGAAGAATGTGTGCTCCAAATTTGACTGAAATCGGCTAAGGGGAGATCAGAAGTAACACTGAGGTAATTAAGAGCTGAACAGTGCCAGTCCCTCCACAACCTTCCCGTTTTCTAAACATCATCCCTATCATCTTCGCCTTCTTAAGAAAGAGAATGTTTTTTCCAACTTCGGTTGAAATCGGGCAAGGGGTACAGAAGTTGTGCTGGAACATTGGATCATTGCATATCTTGCTTTTGTTTATTAATCTTTAATCATAATCATATAATTTTTAAAATTTGGAATAAAGGTTACTCGATTATGAATCACTATGCAAATCATTCAATTTGATCATTCATAATCATTAATCATTAATCATATCGATCGTTAATCTAGTGTGTCAGCATTTCATCACTATCGGTGATCGTTAATCATACTCCAACGGTTTTTTCATTATTCATAAAACCGTTGAAACCGTCGTTAATTATTGTCAAAAATGAATTTAATCGTTAATCATTATCATTCATCATTGTCAAAAATTAATAAATCATTAATCATAATCTTTAATCATAGAGTTGAATGATTTCATCATTTAATTTGGATTGAATTGGTCCTGGGGGTTGGGAGTTACACTGAATTGCTCGTTTTCTAAAGACAACCCATTTCCCTTTACCCTCCCTCTTGTCTCAATGACCATTTCACCCCCTATGTTATCTTTTCCTTGGGATAGCGAATGTGTGTACCAAATTTGGTTGAAATCGGTACAGGGGTTCAGAAGTTACACTAAATTGCCCGTTTTCTGAACAATACCCCTCCCTCCAGACCCCTCCCCCTTATCCAAAATACCCTCCCGTACGATTGGCTCCTCATAGTGTATATGTGTACAAAATTTGAATGAAATCGGTCCTGGGGGTTGGGAGTTACACTGAGTTGCTCGTTTTCTAAAGACAACACCTCCCCATATACCCTCCTCTTTTTCCCAATGACCATCCCACCCGCTATGTTATATTTTCCTTATGATGCAGAATGTGGGTACTAAATTTGGTTGAAATCGGTACAGGGGTTCATAATTTACTTTGAATTACCCGTTTTCTGAACAAAACCCCTCCCTCCATACCCCTCCCCTTTTTCAAATCCCCTCTCATATGATTGCCTCCTCGTAGTGAATATGTGTACAAAATTTGGTTGAAATCGGTCCTGGGAGTTGCAAGTTACACAGAATTGTTCGTTTTCTGAACAAAACCCCTCCCACCACCCCTCCCCCTTTTCCACAGGACCATCCCACCCCTTTGCTAACTTCCCCTGAGGATAGGGAATATCTGTACCAAATTTGGTTGAATTCGGCCAAGTGGTTCAGAAGTAGTTAGCGAACATACATACATAGATTGGTTTTTATATATATAAAAAATAATAAAAAAATATAAATATATAATATAAAATGTAAATATAAATATATAGAATAAAAATAATATGTATATAATATATATAAATATAATATATAATATATATATATATATATATATATATATAATATAGAAACGAAATATAGAAAAGAAGATAGAAGAAGAAGAAGATAGAGATTTTATGTATAGAGATTTGCTGGGTTACCTAAAGCATTTTCGGAAATATGTTTTATTTCTTCACATGAGCGTTATAGGTTTAACAAAAATCTATACAAATTATTTCCCTAATATTTATTTTCCACTAGCAGACCCGACGAGCTTCGTTTCGCCTAAAATTGATTTATCCTCTGATTAGTTTTCGAGTTTTGCTGAAATTTGTGTATGGGAGCCCCCCTTTCCAGAGTGGGGAGGGGTCTTAAACCATGTTAGGAACCTTCCCCGGCTCAAAAACCCATGTGTACAAAATTTCACGCCGATCGGTTCAGTAGTTTTTGAGTCTATAAGGGTCAGACAGACAGAAATTCGTTTTTATGTATATAGACAAGTATGTTCTTTTACACTTTTGCAATTTAGATTTAAATTAGATTTAAATTTTACCCATATGCGGTATTTCGAAAAATTACGTTTCTGGTGGTTCGAAACGAAATTTCGCCGAATTTCGCGAAATTTGATTTCTTTATTTCGTTTCGTTTCGTAGACTTACAAAATAATCACTTGAAAAATCTAGCTTTTAACGCAATTCTTCGGAATTCCGCGGAATTTCGAAACAAATTTAAGCTTAACTGCCTCGTACGGTCGTGCATTATCAAACATTTTGGCTGCGTTGCTGAACAAAATCATAAAGCTGTTTGCAAAACTTATTATTATATATTTTTTTCTATTAACGCTTCCTACATAATTCCATTCAGATTCGATAAATAGGTATTTAGCTTTCTTCTATGAAACATCTTCAGTGTTTTGTTAGAAATGTCTTACAGAAAACGAAAAGTATCTTTAATTTGTCTATCCTATTTTTTAAAAAGTCTTCCAACTCAATATTTAAGACGTCAGGCTCAGAGTATAAATATAATCAGATTAGTATAACTTTGTCAAAGAGGCCTAGGGCCCTTGGCCTTGTGATGTCTTTTGGATGGCTTTTTTCCTATTAAAGACCGATTTCTTCACATGCGGTTAGGCCTCAAACCAGGTTTAAGCGCATGGGTAAGCACCGATTAAGGTTAAGAAGTCCCTGAGGGAAACAAAATGCAGCATTTTACGAACAATTAGAATCTTACCCGGAAGTAAGAATAAAAAGTTCAGAGGAGACTTCACACAACAGCCAATATTCAGCGAATCCTGGAAATATACATGCAGCCCCAAGATTAAAATTAAAATTTTGTGATATTTTTTGACTATTTGTACAATATGAGTGCGGAATCGAACGTGTTGCTGCTGATCTCGGGCGAAGTGAAAAAATTTGCCTTGCGGAGCAGAAATTCGTTTGATTAGTGTGCAATCGATCGTGTTGGTGCTGATCACTAACTGATTGTATATAAGACTCCGGGTCTCCGAACCTCGTATAAAAATGTTGAACTTGGAAGGAAATTACAGGTTTTTGGTACAACATTTTGCATTAGAAAGGAATAATTATTTCTTCATACCTGGAAAACTGCTGCCGTAAAAACGATCACATTTCTAAATATCATATCTATGTGCATTTTAGAAAGGTGAAGAGAATTCTTCTTGCGAGCAAATGTATGCTATTAACAATTCCCCATCAGCGTATACGCCTGGCAGCTGTGGGTAAGATAAGTAAGTATCCCACTAGATAAAAAAAATTAAACCTATGCATTCATTTTCTGGTTCTGAGTTAGCTCAATGCCATAAAACCACGCTAAAATGACAAAATGGAGTGTGCTTCAGCATAATCACATAATTCTTGAGTGAAATAAGGTTTTTAACAAAATTTGAATCCAAATACAAAAAAATCCCACACTCCATGATGAAGTCCTTTGAAAGCGGCACAGATGCAATTTTTTCAATAGCCAAAAATATTCCCCTATGCAAAATTTAAGCTAAATCGGACATGATTTAGGGGTGCTAAAAATTAACAAAAACTTTTTTTTCCCAAGGGGGGAATTTTTGTTTTGTTTTTTGATGCCAAAGGACTCAAAATGACTTTGAGAAATATTTTTTTTAAAAGAATCGACTGTTTTGGGACATCTAAAAAAATTCTTATGGCGAAAAGAATTTTTCATCGCACCTAAAAACTGGATGTTACGCAAACATTTCCTAAGCCCTAAAATATGCCGCTATGAAAAATGTGAGCTCTATCGGACATGATTTAGGGGTACTCAAAATCTTGCTATCCAAATTTTGATTTTTTTGCAACTTTATCTTTACACGTTGTGTTTTGAATTCATGCGATACCGCGTAATAATAACCGCGAAAAATTAAAATTCAGTGTAATAAACATTGCTTAGCAATCTGATAATTTTCTCCGTAAATCTGATTTCAAAACTTTTCAAAGTAACAAAAATTCAAAATTTAGTTAGCAAGATTTTGAGCACCCATGCATTTTAAGTCATTTGGCATCAACAACAAAAATTCGATTTTCTACTTCTCCCTTGGAAAAATCTTCATGGGTAAAAATTTCAAAACTTTGATGTATTTTAGGCACCCCTAAACCATGTCCGATTGAGCTCAAATTTTGCATGGGGTCATATTTTGGGGTAATGAAACTTGTGAGCAATGTCGTTGAAAATTCGATGACAAATTTTTCCCATATATTCATTTGGCACGCTAATAAACAGAAACGCGGCGATTTACCTATCGCAGACTGTTTCTTCTGTTAGGGTTTGTTCACAAATTACGTAACGCTTCTGGGGGGAAGGGGGATGTCCAACTTGCGTTATACTTTGTTACACTAAAAGGTGGGGGAGGGGTGGGTACTACCAAATGTTACGCATAACGCGAATAAAAATTTATTTGAATGCCTTTTTTTTAAATCACTGATTGAAGTAATTGCTGTTTATCGTTTACTAGTTGACCCGGCAGACGTTGTCCTGCATAGTAGGCGAAAATGCGCGTTTTGAACTGCCTATGCAAAATTTCCATACGAATCTTAATTTTAGTATTTCACGACTTGCTCAACATTATTCGTAATTTTCGCATGAAGAAATATTATATAAACCCGTCGGAAACGGTTACGAACATATTCGCTGAAGGAATGAAAAAAATCCATCCAGCCGTTTCCGTGTTATGCGGATACGAACACAGACCATTTCATTTTTAATATATAGATAGAAGATAGTATATTAGTCATTATCGAAATCAACCATGCTGACATAGCAGGACTGATATGCGTAAAAATACCAAGCGAATATTGTATTTTTCGACACCACAGTTCCGCAAAACTATGTAAATGGTTATGATCGCAAATTCTATTTTCGTTTCTACTAGCTGCATTTTTAATATCCTTGATTTTTGATCATGTGCCGTCCTGACTGTTAGAATATAACAGTGTTCAAAAAATACCAAAACCCAAATGGTGTTCAGAGAAGGGAAAAAAACCTGCTATTAAAATTATCACAGTTACGCGTTACATGGGGGAGGGAGGAGGTACCAAAAATGTTACTTTTTGTTAAAAGGGGGAGGGAGGGGGTCAAAAACTCGGATTTTCGCGTTACGTAATTTGTGAACAGACCCTTACTAAACCTTTATTGGTCGCAATGCAGTTATTTGACTTTGAAAAAATAAAACTAGAATTGCGTACATAATGTAAAACCAATTCAGTAAAAATTCAGCGAAAAAATAAATAAAATTTCGTTTCGTTTCGTAAAACTTCGAATAAAATGGGCCTTAATTTTGTTTCGTTTCGAATTAACAAAGACATTTCAAATTTCGTTTCGTTTCGTTTCGTTTCGTTAGGAAAAAGTTTGTTATCGCATACCCTTACTATTAACATTCCCGGTTGAGATGAATTGATCTTATCGCACTTATTGATAGCTTGCCAAACGAATGCTTCTTCTATTTTTTTCTACTTCTGTTCTTTCAACTCAGACTTTAGCCTTTCTACTAATTTCTCTCGAAATAGGCAAAAAAATCCATATGACGTTTGTTGTGAATGTTTTAATGTAATCAGTCAATTGTATTATTTTGATTTAAGTAAACGGACATTCAAGTTGCGTAATCGTATTTATGCTGTATACCTAGTTTGTACGATTAAAAACATAATCGAAGACTGTAAAAAATAAATAAATATAAAGGGATTTTCCGGAATGTGAACAGATAGATCAAAAGTCCTTACTTTTGCCAAGTCATGTTATGATGTTGGAAACTATAGGATTTCACATCGATCGTTAAATGACCATAAACCCAGATAAACCAATAAAATGAATGTTTTTGAAAGCGATATTAAGTTCAATTTGGTATATGAGGCTTTCTAATAATAATGTTAATATTCCCAACCGTTAACAATATTTAGTTTGAAATCATCCCGGTGGTAAAACATCTACCGCACCACAGACAGTTTCAGTGTAACTCTCGTACATGCCTACGTGCAATGCATAACATTTTGTTCATATATGACAGACGTATGCGTCGCCGCCCGTCCGCACACGGCTGTCAGAAATGAAAAAGTTTGTGCTTTTATCGTGCCTGATAAATCTGGATTTCCCACTCGGTTTGACCGTTTCAGAGTCTAGAACAATTCCGTCAAAGCCATAAATTTTTCCCATCACAAATAGCAGTGTGACATGAATGCATGAATGCAAGATGATATGCATCCATAGATGGAGCGCGAGTGCTATGTATGAAGTTTTCATTGGTATCTATTTGATTGAAGTGACTCCCCATTTGTTACCCCCGTATTGTGAGATTACTTACGGAGCATCTCCATGAAATCCGAACCGAACAGACATAAGCATTAGCATTGAATAATTCGCACAAATTCGTAGATGGTACAATCCTGGGCTACCGAAAAGTAACCATTAAACCGTTAAAATCGACTTTATTTTGGTTATCTAGTCTCATTAGAAACTTTGTTAACAGTGTAAATTATACTTTAGTGCTGCTTTCTCATTTTTTCCCGTTGGGTATTCAACGTTTTTTTGCTAACTATATTTTACTTCGGGCTTGAACCCTTGAACTGTGTTTGATGCTTTTGGTCGCTTAGTTTACCATCTGATCCATCACGAATGTGTATGGCTGTATTGCTGGGAACGGATAAAAAGCAGAAAGATTTTATCTGCCTCTGTTTCAAGGGTAAGAAAGCATTGAAAATGATACAATCTGTAATTATTTCTAGACGGAACTTTTTTGTATTAAAAAAAAGCCATCTATGAAATATTGTCGTAGAATAATTGTCGTAGAATAAATTAATGAATATTGTCGTAGAATAAATTCACAGCTCATGAAACATTTATCTGGCATTTTCCATGCAATGTGTTTCAGATTATTATCATTATTACAAATGAAAAGCATACACTACAGATTCACAAAAAAATGCGAGTAAAAAAGGCAGGTTTTAAAATTCTAGGTGTTATTGTCTACCTTAACGTAGCTCTAAATTGGTCCTAATTATAATAATAATGAATCCACAAGGCTGGGGAGCCTTATATTGAATCGTTAAATACCGATATAAATGAGCGATATACGGCTTCTTTTACTGCTTGAAGTTTAAACTGCTAATTAGCACTTGAAATCATATATACAGCTTATAGGCATTGAAATGTTGTTTTATTGTAATAAGGCTTATTAAAGTGCTTAACGGTTTCCTGGGTATTGTATGAGAGTAGCATCACTTTCATCCTTGAACCACAGATACTGATTCGCGACGCACCACTTTCTCTTAGATGGAAGCATAACGCACCCTCGAGGTTAGCTGCGTGTCCTTGCAGCATCGAACATCGTGACTCGCTTTTTTAGAAGAACACCATGGTATCGTGCCAGCGCATTGCCAGCTTTCCAGGTGGTCATACCACGCCCTATGTCCTCAGAAGGTGGGAAGGGTCGACTTCGCGCCTGCTTCCCTCTGCACGACTGGTATCAAGAATGATGATGCCGCGTGCACCCAAAATTGACCTTTCTGCGATAGGGCCTATTCGCCAGCACACAGAGGAACTTGTCGACACGGTGCCTACGCCTGCCCCAGCCTTGACGAGGACCCCTTTCCGTCCTCGGGCTCGGAACCCGCCCGGTTGACCGACGCCGCGAAAGCGACGATACCATGTTGTTCTTCGCGCGGCCACTTGTTCGATAAAAGGATCGAGTTCGACCACAGAGCATGACCACAGGTATGACCCATGAAGCCGACTCCGATCCCTTGGACCACCTCTTATTTGCGCCTGAACTAGCCATCCTTGAGTCCACGCGCCACCTTCTGTGTAGCTCCGAGACGATTTGGGCGATAGCCGATAAAACGGCGTTCCAGCCAACTTCATCTTTACACATCCTCCGAACTAGGTTGTCCGGGGTAGTGTCCAGACCACATGTGGCAAGCATGTGGTCACGCATTGCGCGAAAACATGAGCACACGAACAACACGTGTTCCGCCGTTTCCTCGGCGAGGCCGAGCAAGCCAGCTGCGTTACCTGCACTGTGATTTTGCAGCACACTTAAACGCCGGGCACATCGAACCCCCCATGGGGTGCTTGCTGTTCACAGCTTTGCTGGAACAAATCAAACAATTGGGAGGGTTCGTGCAACATTGTGCCTTATGTCCCTCCAATCCGCAGCGTCGGCAGAGATTGCTTCTGTCAGGGCCTTTGCAGTCCCATTGCTTGTGCCCCGGTTCCAGGCACTTGAAGCAAACTTCGGGTTGCTCGTATATACCCACAGGGCATACCGACCATCCCACCTTGACGCTCCCTAACTTGACTACCTTGGAGGCGTCCGCTGCAGATAGCCGAACCAATGCTACCTGCGTCCCTGCCGGATCTTTCCGTAGCCGAACGGCTGCGGTGGGCGTCTCCACTTCACACTGTCGCCGAAGTGCCGTGACGAGCTCTTCGACTTCGGTGATCTCGTCCAGGTCTTTAACCCTTAGATTCACCTCCGTCGTGAGTGCCCTCACCTTGACCGTCTCGCCTAGGTCCTCCTCCGCCAACTTCTTGTAGGCGGCGCCCTTTTGCGAGACGCCCCGCTTCAGCTCGAGGATCATCTCGCCCATCCGGGTACGTCTTATTCGACGTACGTCGGCGCCGAGTTCACCGAGCTTGACGTCATGCCTCATCGCCTTCAAGTCGATGACTAGGGCATCGCCCCTGGAGCGATTGGCGCCTACCCTAGACTTCTTGCTACCCGCATTCGCCTGGGCCTTCTTTTCGGCCCTTGACGTCTTCGGTTTCCTCTTGTTCTTGACCAGGGTCCAGGAGGCGTCATCTCCCTCTATTTCCCTGGTCTGGTGCGGCTGAGAACTTTCAGCCTACCGTAACCCCTTACCACCGTCTTTCCTGAGTGGACGGACCTTTCCAGGTCCTTCCTCCCCCGGTTTTGGAGGTACCTGGCCGGGGTTCAGCTTCCCAGCCCCACTACCCTTGTTCGGGGTAGTAACCCTCCGCGTTTTGGAGCGGCCCCCAAGGAAGCTCATCCCCTGGAGACTGTCTCCCCCGTTTTTGTGTCTGCTCCGTTGGAGCAGTCACCCCCGACGTACCCGCCAATACTTGAGCCTCAGTCTGGGTAGACTTTGGTACCACCGTCTTCGCTAGCACGCCTTCGGTCGATTCGACCTTGCCCGAGTCCGCGAATCTTTGAGCCTCAGTCTGGGTAGACCTCGACTCCACGGATTTCACGGATTTACACTTGGCCGTCCCGACCGTCCTCTCCAGCTTGGCGTCCAGCATCGACTTTCGAAGTTTCTGCAAGCTCCTCTTGAGGTCCTTGCTGATATTATGCTTCGATGACGCAAAGTCGATGATAGCGTCCAGCTGTTCCGTCGCCACCTCGAAGGCCGAAAGCCCATCGCGTTTGCGGTTCATCGCCTCTACAAGCCATGGGCCGTCAATAACCCCTACCGGCGTTTTTTTTACCCGAGAGGAAGGTTGAGTGACCCACGCTGGCGCTGCGCACTGAGCTGCCGACTATTGCCTCTGGCCTCCTAGGCGGAGACCTGAACAACCCACCTCTTGCGAAGGGGTTGTCGCCTACACTACTACCACTAATTGAAGAATTGACTTGGTTTTCCATTTTGGTCCCACGAGTTGCTCGGGAAAAAAGGTCCACCACGCCAGAGCCCAGCATAACGCGGTAAGGGACAATTACTGTGGAGGGTGCCCAGGTACCCCACAGGCTCCGTTAAAGGCCTAGCTTATTATTTCACCCCCTGGCCATGCATCCCCTCGGCACGGGTCGCTTGACGCCTTGGGATTAGGGGTTAGGGACGATGGTCCCGGTCTAACTCGCAGTGGCCATGGGGAGGGGTCGTCAAGCCCTTGGACAAAGTCCCTGCTGCCCCCTCTTCATTGGTCTACCGAGTGTTGTCCGTTGTCCATTGTTTTATGTAAGTGTCCAACTGAAAAACCGTCGTCGGTTGACGCATTGTTTTAAGGATTTTCTTGTTATGAAGATCTTTGTAGATTTAAGAATACCCCAGATTTTACACAGTTTATAATGTCCTTTTTTTCTAGATTCTGGAGCTGACCTAAACTTCTCAAAATATCACAAAAGATTTTAAAGTTTTTAATTTTGTACATAGAGCATAAAAATACTTAATATTCCCACATTCCTCCTTTTAGTTTATTAAAACGACTAAGATTCCGGAGATTTCTGCGTTATCCAAAGGCTGACAAATCAACTCAACTATTGTTGATTTTTTAAAAAGGCTGGGGATCTTTAATAGTTAAGATAGCCTGGTCATCTGGTCCACGGATTTTTTTTCCCAGTCTAGTTTTTAGTGGCGGGAGTGAAGAGTGAAGAGATTTCGACACGAAATATGAATTATCCCGTTGGCACCATTTAAAATTACAGAAATTATTTAAATTCTCAAAACATTCAAAAAAATTTCTCCAAGTTCAGTAAACCCTCTAGATTACTTAAGTTCTTCCCTTTTCTTCTGAATAGTTTATTTTAATCTTCGATCTTTTATAGATTTTCTACACATCCCATTACCTAATGAATCCATAGATTTCCCAAACTTTATGGATTCATCATGAAATGCGGGACGTTTTCCGTGACACCTGGCAATGCGGGACTGTCCCGCACAATCCGGAACGTCTGGTCACATTAATCAAGGTGGTCACAAAGCAAATGCCTAACGTCTCGGACCCGTTCCTGAGGATATGGAGAAGAATTCGTAAAAAAGTTCTTGGTTCGTCAGACCATATGCAGGTGTTTCAAGATGGGTATTATCAATGGGTAAATTTACGGGGATGAGTGCTTCCATAAGCGCCTGCTGCCATTCCTGTGCCGCTGCAACTGCGGTCTCAAGGAGGCGAGACGCTATTTTGGCATCCTTTCACTACGTGCGGCCGATGTTAGACTGGTACAGAGATAACAATATCGTGTTTGTACCAAGAGACATCAACCCAAAGAATTCGTCGGAATTTCACCCAATTGTCCATCGTGAAGGCCAAACTTTGTTAAACAACACCTAAAGTATTCGAGAACGAGCTGGATTTGAAAAGAATTGAAGTTTTTTTTTGTCTCATTTTTATTGAGTACAATCTTTAGGTCGTCGCAGAATAGGCCAAATGTATCAAAACGAGTGTTCGAGTGCGAACTTTCGCGTAATTGAAGGACTTTCTTCGCAGCCTTGGCAGTTACCGAAAAGCACTAAATCCAGTATAAAACACGCGCGGGAGTACTGACAAGCCCTTTGTGTCCAGGAAAACGCTCTGGTTCTTCACAGAAGGTGGACAGTGGCTAAAGGTACGCATATTGATTGTTATCACATACAGCCGGTTCTTTTTTTACACGGTTGGGTTTTAGTCGATTTTGACCTTTAGCGTCAATGAAGCTATAAGTTCACCCCACGAAAAAAATCACAAAAAATCAAAGAAAATTCAGGTGGTATTTCAAAAGCTGTGAAGGATCAGGTTAACCGAGAAGTTAAGAAATACCAACCGTGTAAAAAAAAATATTGGGTGGGTACGCAATAGTGTAATGATTGATGGAGAAAAAATTTATGTTGAATACAAACTTAGCTTAGTTATTGGGATGATTGGGTCCAGCTCCAACAAAGAGCATGTAATTTTATTCTAAATGCAAGGTTCATTTTGAGATATCGTTTCAAGTATTATTGAATAAAAAAATAAACTGTGATGGTAATACTTTTCGAAAGATAAATCGAGCAATCACAAGCCCTGGCAATTTTTTTCAACAGTGCTTCGCCCGTGGGCAGAGCAGCATACCAAATCGCTTATGAAACGTTCGCAACCCGACAAGCTACCTGCAAAATACTTTTTTGATGAACTCACCCATTAGTGTTATAGAGCAATATTACTAGAGCAGAGCAATAAGAACCATGTCCAAGCGCACTCGCTTCATTCGATAATGCGATTTGTACAAACATACTTTCAAAGTGAAACAATTTATCGACAAATTACAGAAATGTAAAATCACGTCGGAAATAGTTCAAAAGTTCAAATTCTTACATACCACATTTACAGTTATGCAGTGGGAGTGCTATTTCCGCTATTTTCAAATTAAATAAAGCATTCATACTTGGTTTCCACACGGTCATGTCAGGCGCAAGGATTCGAAAGGGAGCCTCGTCTCAGCGAGAGTCTTTCTTTGCGTTCGGTAGATGCCTGCCAACTGATATACTATCGTTCAGCTACCGACCGAACCAACTTGTAGTCAGTCAGTCAACAGTCAGTTGTTCCGATGCCTCGGGTGTGAGGCCGTCCTCCATGTACTTTGTACTTGTTGTTTGAGTCTCCCTGCAAATCTCTCATGCACACGCCCGTTCAATGTTGGGCTCCGGCGCCGTAGCCGGTAGCGCCACATCAGAAAAACTCATTTCGAATTCAAAGCGCCAAATCTAGTAAAACGAGTTCTGACGTAATTGATGTCAAAATCAGAGCATGCAATTTTCTAACATATGAATACAAGCCTGATTGAATACTGGCTGAAATTGAATCAAACATTTTTGCGCGTTTGCAGTTCTTCCGCTGCCGTTGGTTCTGTCGTCCTTTCGTGAAATCAGTTGGACACGATGAAGTTTTTTTTTGCTGTTCTGCCGAACGTTGTTTTCTATCCTGATCATTTCGTGTATTGATTGGAAATGCCAATGAGAGTGTACGTTGGGGAATATACATCATCTACCGTTGTTAACCTTTTGTCTGTGCTCTGGGGTCAATATGACCCCAGGCCACTTTGAGTGGCTGCCATTTTTTTAATTTTCAACCGATTCCCCTAATTTTTGGTAGTTTGGTTAAACTCACCGAGATCTGTCTCCTAGGTGCAAATTCACTTAAAAAATCTTGAAAATATGCGCTACAGTGTACTTTTTTCAAAAAACTTACGTTGTCTGTGCTCTGGGGTCAAATTGACCCCAAATTGAAATTGCTATAACTTTTTTAATACTTGGCCAATTTTGGATTTTTGGGGCTGTTTTGAAAGATAATTTAATCATCTTTCAGGTCGTTACCAAAGATTGACTATAAGTGGGCGGGTACATCGCGGGGAGGGGTTTTCGTAAAAAGGGTACAAAAACAGTGATTTTTCATGCTTATTTTACTTATATCTGAAAATCCTACCCATTTTGAACTGCACCTTTTCAAAAAGGTTATGCAGGAAGGCGTGTGCTTTGATATGAGGCATTGATTAGTTTAGAGCTTGTTCGCTAGGTGGCGGTATATTTGAATTCATTAATCTAGACTACTCAAGTAATTCCGATATATGGAATTTTCCTCATTGTAAATATTCTTATCGCACAAATTTGCAATTTGTAACGATGACGTCTTTAATAAAGTTCGTCTGGTGGGAATGGACTGTCATGTGACGGAATAAATAATTAGGAAATTTACAAATAGGCGGCGCTAGCTTACTTGCAATATTCTTGCATATATGAAATATTGCTTTAGCTTGAGATCCCTCGTACCTACACTCAAGTTGTATTCGGCAACATTGTTCAGGATGTCTAGCACTACAAAGTGGTGCTCAATATAATGAGTACGTCTTCCAATTTTTTAATTTGTGCGATAAGAATATTTACACTGAGGAGAATTCTATATATCGGAATATCTTAAGTAGTCCAAAATAATGAATTCAAATATACCACCACCTGGCGGCCGAGTTCTAAACTTATCAACGCCTCATGCCAGAGCACATGCCTTCCTGCATAATCTTTTTAAAAAAGGTGCAGTTCAAAATGGAAAGGATTTTCGGATATAAGTAAAATAATCATGAAAAATCACTGGTTTTGTACCCTTGTTCACTAAAACCCCTCCCCGCGATGTACCCGCCCACCAATAGTCAATCTTTAGTAACGACCTGAAAGATGATTAAATTATCTTTCGAAACAGCCCCATAAATAAAAAATTGGCCAAACATTAAAAAAGTTATAGCAATTTCAATTTGGGGTCAATTTGACCCCAGAGCACAGACAACGTAAGTTTTTTTGAGCACAGACAGAAGGTTAAATACACGGAATCAGATTTGTTTTGGTTCTTCGCAAAAAAAAAATGAAGTTTCCAAGAACGCGTTCATTACTAATCTCAACTGAATAAAAAGAAAAATTGGTGTACAGTAATCATGTCCTTGGGCATGTGCGAGACTCTTTATCAAAGTTGACACAAAGATCCTTAGACGTGTAAAAATGTCGATGTAGATGACCCTACATGTCAGCTGAATGTTCTTTTTGCGGACCGGAGAAATCGACAATCTAAATGCATAGAGCTGGGCAAAGAAATGGAACCAACAATGTTTGGAAACTTGGAACATGGGCAGATTTATATAAAACTAGCTGACCCGGCGAACTTTGTTTCGCCAAAAATTGATTATTTTTCTGATACAATTTGTTGCGCACATAATTTATCTAGAGAACAAATTGGCTCTCCAGAATGATTTTCTTTTTTTTACAGATTTGTTATAACTTGTTTCTAATAGGAAGTACACAAACACAAATTAACACATATTGATTCCTAAATCCCTAAGTTCCTTAATTCCTTAATTCCTTAATTCCTTAATTCCTTAATTCCTTAATTCCTTAATTCCTTGATTCCTTAATTCCTTAATTCCTTAATTCCTTAATTCCTTAATTCCTTAATTCCTTAATTCCTTAATTCCTTAATTCCTTAATTCCTTAATTCCTTAATTCCTTAATTCTTTAATTCCTTAATTCCTTAATTCCTTAATTCATTAATTCCTTAATTCCTTGATTCCTTAATTCCTTAATTACTTAATTCCTTAATTCCTTAATTCCTTAATTCCTTAATTCCTTAATTCCTTAATTCCTTAATCCCTAAATTCCTTAATTCCTTAATTCCTTAATTCCTTAATTCCTTAATTCCTTAATTCCTTAATTCCTTAATTCCTTAATTCCTTAATTCCTTAATTCCTTCATTCCTTAATTCTTTAATTCCTTAATTCTTTAATTCCTTGATTCCTAAATTCCTTAATTCCTTAATTCCTTAATTCCTTAATTCCTTCCCTAATTCCTTAATTCCTTAATTCCTTAATTCCTCAATTCCTTGATTCCTAAATTCCTGAATTCCTAATTCCTTAATTCCGTAATTTCGTAATTCCTTAGTTCTTTTATCCCTTATTCCTTAATTTCTTATTTCCTTAATTCCTTAATTCCTTAATTCCTTAATTCCTTAATTCCTTAATTCCTTAATTCCTTAATTCCTTGATTCCTTAATTCCTTAATTCCTTAATTCCTTAATTCCTTAATTCCTTAATTCCTTAATTCCTTAATTCCTTAATTCCTTAATTCCTTAATTCCTTAATTCTTTAATTCCTTAATTCCTTAATTCCTTAATTCATTAATTCCTTAATTCCTTGATTCCTTAATTCCTTAATTACTTAATTCCTTAATTCCTTAATTCCTTAATTCCTTAATTCCTTAATTCCTTAATTCCTTAATCCCTAAATTCCTTAATTCCTTAATTCCTTAATTCCTTAATTCCTTAATTCCCTTAATTCCTTAATTCCTTAATTCCTTAATTCCTTAATTCCTTAATTCCTTAATTCTTTAATTCCTTAATTCTTTAATTCCTTGATTCCTAAATTCCTTAATTCCTTAATTCCTTAATTCCTTAATTCCTTCCCTAATTCCTTAATTCCTTAATTCCTTAATTCCTCAATTCCTTGATTCCTAAATTCCTAAATTCCTTAATTTCCTAATTCCTCAATTCCTTAATTCCTGAATTCCTAAATCCCTAATTCCTTAATTCCTTAATTCCTTAATTCCTTAATTCCTTAATTCCTTAATTCCTTAATTCCTTAATTCCTTAATTCCTTAATTCCTTAATTCCTTAATTCCTTAATTCCTTAATTCCTTAATTCCTTAATTCCTTAATTCCTTAATTCCTTAATTCCTTAATTCCTTAATTCCTTAATTCCTTAATTCCTTAATTCCTTAATTCTTAATTCCTTAATTCCTTAATTCCTTAATTCCTTAATTCCTTAATTCCTTAATTCCTTAATTCCTTAATTCCTTAATTCCTTAATTCCTTAATTCCTTAATTCCTTAATTCCTTAATTCCTTAATTCCTTAATTCCTTAATTCCTTAATTAATTCCTTAATTCCTTAATTCCGTAATTCCTTAATTCCTTAATTCCTTAATTCCTTAATTCCTTAATTTCTTAATTCCTCAATTCCTTAATTCCTTAATTCCTCAATTCCCTAATTCCTTAATTCCTTAATTCCTTAATTCCTTAATTCCTTAATTCCTTAATTCCTCAATTCCTTAATTCCTTAATTCCTTAATTCCTTAATTCCTTAATTCCTTAATACCTTAATTCCTTAATTCCTTAATTCCTTAATTCCTTAATTCCTTAATTCCTTAATTCCTTAATTCCTTAATTCCTTAATTCCTTAATTCCTTAATTCCTTAATTCCTTAATTCCTTAATTCCTTAATTCCTTAGTTCTTCAATTCCTCAATTCCTTGATTCCTTAATTCCTCAACTCCTTGATTCCTTAATTCCTTAATTCCTCAATTTCTTAATTCTTTAATTTCTTAATTCCTTAATTCCTTAATTCCTTAAGTCCTTAATTCCTTAATACCTTAATTCCTTAATTCCTTAATTCCTTAATTTCTTAATTCCTTAATTCCTTAATTCCTTAATTCCTTAATTCCTTAATTCCTTAATTCCTTAATTCCTTAATTCCTTAATTCCTTAATTCCTTAATTCCTTAATTCCTTAATTCCTTAATTCCTTAATTCCTTAATTCCTTAATTCCTTAATTTATTAATTCCTTAGTTCTTTAATTCTTTGATACCTTAATTCCTTAATTCTTTAATTCCTTAATTCCTTAATTACTAAATTCCTAAATTCCTAAATTCCTTAATTCCTTAATTACTAAATTCCTAAATTCCTTAATTCCTTAATTCATGAATTCCTAAATCCCTAAGACTCTAATTCCTTAATTCCTTAATTCCTTAATTCCTTAATTCCCTAATTCCTTAATTCCTTAATTCCTTAATTCCTTAATTCCTTAATTCCTTAATTCCTTAATTCCTTAATTCCTTAATTCCTTAATTCCTTAATTCCTTAGTTCTTCAATTCCTTGATTCCTTAATTCCTCAACTCCTTGATTCCTTAATTCCTGAATTTCTCAATTTCTTAATTCTTTAATTTCTTAATTCCTTAATTCCTTAATTCCTTAAGTCCTTAATTCCTTAATACCTTAATTCCTCAATTCCTTAATTCCTTAATTTCTTAATTCCTTAATTCCTTAATTCCTTAATTCCTTAATTCCTTAATTCCTTAATTCCTTAATTCCTTAATTCCTTAATTCCTTAATTCCTTAATTCCTTAATTCCTTAATTCCTTAATTCCTTAATTCCTTAATTCCTTAATTCCTTAATTCCTTAATTCCTTAATTCCTTAATTCCTTAATTCCTTAATTCCTTAATTTATTAATTCCTTAGTTCTTTAATTCTTTGATTCCTTAATTCCTTAATTCTTTAATTCCTTAATTCCTTAATTACTAAATTCCTAAATTCCTAAATTCCTTAATTCCTTAATTACTAAATTCCTAAATTCCTTAATTCCTTAATTCCTAAATCCCTAAGACTCTAATTCCTTAATTCCTTAATTCCTTAATTCCTTAATTCCTTAATTCCTTAATTCCTTAATTCCTTAATTCCTTAATTCCTTAATTCCTTAATTCCTTAATTCCTTAATTCCTTAATTCCTTAATTCCTTAATTCCTTAATTCCTTAATTCCTTAATTCCTTAATTCCTTAATTCCTTAGTTCTTCAATTCCTCAATTCCTTGATTCCTTAATTCCTCAACTCCTTGATTCCTTAATTCCTTAATTCCTTAATTTCTTAATTCTTTAATTTCTTAATTCCTTAATTCCTTAATTCCTTAATTCCTTAATTCCTTAATTCCTTAATTCCTTAATTCCTTAATTCCTTAATTCCTTTATTCCTTAATTCCTTAATTCCTTAATTCCTTAATTCCTTAATTCCTTAATTCCTTAATTCCTTAATTCCTTAATTCCTTAATTCCTTAATTCCTTAATTCCTTAATTCCTTAATTCCTTAATTCCTTAATTCCTTAATTCCTTAATTCCTTAATTCCTTAATTCCTTAATTCCTTAATTCCTTAATTCCTTATTGCCTTAATTCATTAATTCCTTAATTCCTTAATTCCTTAATTCCTTAATTCCTTAATTCCTTAATTCCTTAATTCCTTAATTCCTTAATTCCTTAATTCCTTAATTCCTTAATTCCTTAATTCCTTAATTTCTTAATTCCTTAATTCCTTAATTCCTAAATCCCTAAGACTCTAATTCCTTAATTCCTTAATTCCTTAATTCCTTAATTCCTTAATTCCTTAATTCCTTAATTCCTTAATTCCTTAATT
Organism: Armigeres subalbatus; assembly: GCF_024139115.2. Taxonomy (NCBI): domain Eukaryota; kingdom Metazoa; phylum Arthropoda; class Insecta; order Diptera; family Culicidae; genus Armigeres; species Armigeres subalbatus. Next base: position 209,155,989 of record NC_085141.1, on the reverse strand, counting down.
CCTTAATTCCTTAATTCCTTAATTCCTTAATTCCTTAATTCCTTAATTCCTTAATTCCTTAATTCCTTAATTCCTTAATTCCTTAATTCCTTAATTCCTTAATTCCTTAATTCCTTAATTCCTTAATTCCTTAATTCCTTAATTCCTTAGTTCTTCAATTCCTCAATTCCTTGATTCCTTAATTCCTCAACTCCTTGATTCCTTAATTCCTTAATTCCTTAATTTCTTAATTCTTTAATTTCTTAATTCCTTAATTCCTTAATTCCTTAATTCCTTAATCCCTTAATTCCTTAATTCCTTAATTCCTCAATTCCTTAATTCCTTTATTCCTTAATTCCTTAATTCCTTAATTCCTTAATTCCTTAATTCCTTAATTCCTTAATTCCTTAATTCCTTAATTCCTTAATTCCTTAATTCCTTAATTCCTTAATTCCTTAATTCCTTAATTCCTTAATTCCTTAATTCCTTAATTCCTTAATTCCTAAATTCCTAAATTCCTTAATTCCTTAATTACTGAATTCCTAAATCCCTAAGTCCCTAATTCCTTAACTCCTTAATTCCTTAATTCCTTAATTCCTTAATTCCTTAATTCCTTAATTCCTTAATTCCTTAATTATTTAATTCCTTAATTCCTTAATTCCTTAATTCCTTAATTCCTTAATTCCTTAATTCCTTAATTCCTTAATTCCTTAATTCCTTAATTCCTTAATTCCTTAATTTCTTAATTCCTTAATTCCTCAATTCCTCAATTCCTTAATTCCTTAATTCCTTAATTCCTTAATTCCTTAATTCCTTAATTCCTCAATTCCTTAATTCCTTAATTCCTTAATTCCTTAATTCCTTAATTCCTTAATTCCTTAATTCCTTAATTCCTCAATTCCTTAATTCCTTAATTCCTTAATTCCTTAATTCCTTAATTCCTTAATTCCTTAATTCCTTAATTCCTTAATTCCTTAATTCCTTAATTCCTTAATTCTTAATTCCTTAATTCCTTAATTCCTTAATTCCTTAATTCCTTAATTCCTTAATTCCTTAATTCCTTAATTCCTTAATTCCTTAATTCCTTAATTCCTTAATTCCTTAATTCCTTAATTCCTTAATTCCTTAATTCATAATTCCTTAATTCCTTAATTCCTTAATTCCTTAATTCCTTAATTCCTTAATTCCTTAATTCCTTAATTCCTTAATTCCTTAATTCCTTAATTCCTTAATTCCTTAATTCCTTAATTCCTTAATTCCTTAATTCCTTAATTCCTTAATTCCTTAATTCCTTAATTCCTTAATTCCTTAATTCCTTAATTCCTTAATTCCTAAATTCCTTAATTCATTATTCCTAAATTCATTATTCCTAAATTCCTAAATTCCTAAATTCCTTAATTCCTTAATTCCTTAATTCCTTAATTCCTTAATTCCTTAATTCCTTAATTCCTTAATTCCTTAATTCCTTAATTCCTTAATTCCTTAATTCCTTAATTCCTTAATTCCTTAATTCCTTAATTCCTTAATTCCTTTTTTTTAATTCCTTAATTCCTTGATTCCTCAATTCCTTATTCTTTAATTCCTCAATTCCTTGATTCCCTAATTCCTTAATTTCTTAATTCCTTAATTTCTAAATTCCTAAATTCCTTAATTCCTTAATTACTGAATTCCTAAATCCCTAAGTCCCTTATTCCTTAATTCCTTAATTCCTTTATTCCTTAATTCCTTAATTCCTTCATTCCTTAATTCCTTAATTCCTTAATTCCTTAATTCCTTAATTCCTTAATTCCTTAATTCCTTAATTCCTTAATTCCTTAATTCCTTAATTCCTTAATTCCTTAATTCCTGAATTCCTCAATCCCTTATTCTTAAATTTCTAAGGAATTAAATACTCTCGGTCAGACATTTGCTAAGGTTGTCGATATATAACACAATGGGTCTCCAAGCCTTCTTAAAAAAAAATCGTTTCTGGACTGGAATGATTGCTTTTCGGTACAACTTTTCTGTACGAGAAAGGAAATGAACATTTCTCAAAGTAAGCGGCACCTCAACACATATGAAGAGACGTCTTCCTTAATTGTGAAATTTCTTTCCATTTTTTTTCTATCACTACTTGGCTGACTTATCATGCAGTAAAAAAACTAGCTTCAATGTAAATTTCTTGACTTTGATCAATGATGCCTTTCATCCATTCCCAATTAACTTTTACTGCTCCGCTGGGTCTATTACGTAACTGGAGCATGAAACAAAAATTAGTTCGTACTTGTAAGCATTTTGTTCTGTAGAAAGTTTTCGTCGTCTAGGTCGACTAGCGGGAAGTAGAACAGCTAAAATGTTGTTAACCGTGAGCCCGAAGCGACTTGTTTGCGTCCGAATGACACCTTCACTGCTTGCGGCAGTCCCACCGGACCCAAAAGCTGTTCGCCGGACCCAAGGCTACAGAATGAAGGAGCAAAGTTTGGTAGTTGTTGAACTCCCAGAATTTCCCTCCTAGCATTGAATCTCATGCCAAATCAAATTCCATTGCCATTCATGTTCGAATTACATTTCCTAAATTAATCAGGGACGAATTTTGGCTGTTGAAATTGCCATCCAATCGGGCTCATCTTGCAAAACTTACCCAAAGAAACGGACCGCCCATCTCGTAGCCTTGTGCTTGCGTTGGCCGTATCCTAGATAGAGGTAATTGGGTTAGGAACGCAATCCATTAAATTTAAATATTTTATATGACACTGAACCAGCTCGTTCAAGCGTATCTTTTGTTCGAATCCGTTCAATCCCTCTGTGCTATCCAGGTCAACAAGCATGGGGTGGGCTTTCTTGTCAGGAGCAACGCCAGAATTGATTTTCTGAAGAATCCCATCTCTGAAGCTTTCCATCCTCTTACACACTGACCCTTAACACACGCCCTCGGCACTGTGGGTGCACTTCTGTGTGTGTGTTTGTGAATGCTAATACGATTGGGATGATCATTCGTAAATTTTAATTTTTTTCTTTGTTGGTTTGTTAAGGTGAAACCGGTTGCGTACATTTGTTTACGAATCGCAAATTCCCCCTGTTTCCTTGGACAGGTTCATAGTGAAAAACTGGTTTACAATTGTGGGAAGAAGAACATCTGAAGCAACTATCTTATTGAGACAACCATTTTACAGCTCTGTCGTCAAACAGTGTTTAACTTTTAGACTTCTGAGTTCTGGAACAAATTCTAACTGGGCAATTTATTTGTGGCAGGAGGCTCAACATTTCATCAGAAAACACATAGGAAACCGATTATCGTAAAACTCCGCTCATTTGACAATGATTAACAAGACAAGATGTGAAGACAAGTGATGGGTCAGTGTCGAATGTATTTGGTTCTTCGGAAGTATTTCCGGTGCACATCGGAACATCCTTCTTAAATCGCAATTTAACCGTATTGATCATTTAAACTTGCCGCTTGTAGCACAGTTAAGTCTGATTTGGTTGCAGTAACGCATATATTACCTAATTTAGTCGTGTTAACTCGTCTATGGCAAGTGTGTTGCTTGGGGTTGCATCGTAGGTTTCCGAATTAGCGCACAGGGTTATACAATTATTTTTCAACAAAAACATGGTTTAAAAGGAATATTCTTCCAAATGTCCAAATTTTGATCAAGATCCAAAAAAGCCTCCAACCTGCAGTGACAGAATCCTCATCACCGTTTGCTAAGAATTCAGAGCCATCTACTTAATCGAAGACGCACGTAGATTGAGTGATTACAATAGTGACTGCTTTCCACTTTTAACGCCGTGATAAATCCTCTGGATAATATCCGGAAGTGTGATCGAGCGTGACCTCGAGCATTGCATTTCTCTCAACGACAAAATAAGGACATACAGACAGACAGAAGGTATATACCGATGGGTCCATCTACCCTTAGAAAACCATAGCTAAGCCATCGAATTTGAGTATAGATGGTGCCACGCTTGGCAGAAGCTTAGGTGTCCGCTGGAGCACACACACGAGTAATTCGACATCAAACTAGATAATTTCGTAATAAATAACTGTTGAGGACTTTTACCGGCCTAATCACCTAAAAATCACTACAATAAATAATAAAAAAAAGCAAGTCTGAACATACATTCAAAAAATCATTTATATCTGGTTTACGCACGAGACTAAAACTTTTGTAGACTACCCAAGAAAAAGGTCAAATTACAATTACGTCAATAAATCGAGGCGAACAAAATAGTTTATCAGTTCCTCAATAATTGAAAAACACAATTGTCCAGACAAAATATACGTAGTTCGAACTTCGTCAACATACAATAATGAATGATTTTTAAAAGAGGTGCTTAAAAGATAGCTTTTACGTGTGAAACACAAAGTCTCTTGAACTGTGGTAATGTCGTTGCAGGTGTGATATGTGTAGAAATCGAATTTAAATCATTGATTGAATTTTGTGAAGCTCATGCAAAAAGAAATCGGCAGGAAATACGCGAAAACCGCGAAAAGCCAATTTTCGTTGAATTCGTTTCCATGCGGATTTCAAGATGACTAAGGCTTTGGTTCGATTCGCGAATTTAAATTAAATTAAACTTAAAAGTAACAGTTAAGTGCTTTCCTTAGCCGTGGAAGGAAATCTGGATGAATTTCTGAGGGAAATCAGAATGTACTCATGGGAGAATTTAAGAATTAACTCCTGGGAAGTTCAGAATGAATTTTTCGGGGAATTCAGGGTGGGTTTGTTGCAAAATCCAGGATGAACTTTTGGGGGAACTCAGGATAAATACCTGGAAGAATTTATGATAAATTTCTGGAGGAGTTTAGAATGAATTACTGGAGGAATTCAGAAAGATTTTTATCGGGGGAATGCAGAATGAAATTCCTGGGGAAATTCAGAACGAACTCCTGGGGAGATTCCTTGAAGAAGTCAGGATGAACTACTTGAAGAATTCAATATGAACTCCTCGCAGAATTCAGGATGAATTTCTTGATGGATGAATTTTTGGAGGAATTCAGGATGAATTCCTGGAGGAATTCAGTATAAATTCCTTGGGGAATGAATGAATTCCTGAGGGAATTCAAAATGATTTCCTGGGGAAATTCAGAATGAGAGTGAAGAATAAATTCCTGGGGAAATTTAGAATTAATTTCTTGGAGAATTCAGAATGAATTCCTGTGGAAATACAGAATAAATTCCTGGGGGAGTTCAGAATAAATTCCAGGGGAAATTCAGAATGAATTCTGGAGAAAGTTCCGAATGAATTCCTAGGGAAATTTAGAATGAATTTCTGGAGAAATTCAGAATGAACTCCTGGTGAAATTCATTATGAATATTTAAGTGAACTCAGAATGAATTCCTGAGGGAAATCAGAATGAATTCCTGAGGGAAATCAGAAGGAATTCCTGGGGGAATTCAGAATGAATTCCTGGGGGAATTCAGAATGAATTCCTGGGGGAATTCAGAATGAATTCCTGGGGAAATTTAGAATGAATTCCTGGGGGAATTCAGAATGAATTCCTGGGGGAATTCAGAATGAATTCCTGGGGGAATTCAGAATGAATTCCTGGAGGAATTCAGAATGAATTCCTGGAGGAATTTAGGATGAATTCCTGGAGGAATTCAGGATGAATTCCTGGAGGAATTCAGGATGAATTCCTGGAGGAATTCAGGATGAATTCCTGGAGGAATTCAGGATGAATTCCTGGAGGAATTCAGGATGAATTCCTGGAGGAATTCAGGATGAATTCCTGGAGGAATTCAGGATGAATTCCTGGAGGAATTCAATATGAATTCCTGGGAGAATTCAGAATGAATTCCTGGGGGAATTCAGAATGAATTCCTAGGGGAATTCAGAATGAATTCCTAGGGGAATTCAGAATGAATTTCCGGAGGGAATTCAGAATGAATTCCTGGGGAATTCAGAATGAATTTCCGGAGGGAATTCAGAATGAATTCCTGGGGGAATTCAGGGTGAATTCCTGGGGGAATTCAGGGTGAATTCCTGGGGGAATTCAGGGTGAATTCCTGGGGGAATTCAGAATGAATTCCTGGGGGAATTCAGAATGAATTCCAAGGGGAATTCAGAATGAATTCCAGGGGGAATTCAGAATGAATTCCTGGGGGATTCAGAAGGAATTCCTGGGGGAATTCAGAATGAATTCCTTGGGGAATGCAGAATGAATTCCTGGGGGAATTCAGAATGAATTCCTGGGGGAATTCAGAATTAATTCTTGGGGGAATTCAGAACTCCTGAGGGAATTCGGAATGAATTCCTTGGGGAATTCGGAATTCAGAATGAATTCCTTGGGGGATTCAGAATGAATTCCTTGGGGAATTCCGAATGAATTCCTTTGGGAATTCAGAATGAATTCCTTGGAGAATCCAGAATGAATTCTTAGGGGAATCCAGAATGAATTCCTTGGGGAATTCAGAATGAATTCCTATGGGAATTCAGAATGAATTCCTAGGGGAATTCAGAATGAATTCCTTGGGGAATCCAGAATGAATTCATTGGGGAATCCAGAATGAATTCCTTGGGGAATTCAGAATGAATTCCTTGGAGAATCCAGAATGAATTCCTTGGGGAATCCAGAATGAATTCCTTGGGGAATTCAGAATGAATTCCTTGGGGAATTCAGAATGAATTCCTTGGAGAATCCAGAATGAATTCCTTGGGGAATTCAGAATGAATTCCTTGGAGAATCCAGAATGAATTCCTTGGAGAATCCAGAATGAATTCCTTGGGGAATTTAGAATGAATTACTGGGGGAATTCGGAATGAATTCCTGGGGGAATTCAGAATGAATTCCTGGGGGAATTCAGAATGAATTCCTGGGGGAATTCAGAATGAATTCCTGGGGGAATTCAGAATGAATTCTTGGGGGAATTCAGAATGAATTTCTGGGGGAATTCAGAACGAATTCCTGAGGGAATTCAGAAGGAATTGCTGGGGATATTCAGAATGAATTCCTGCGGTATTTAAAAATTACTTCCTGGGGAAATTCAATATGAATTCCTGGGGGAATTTAGAATGAATTCGGGGGGGAATTCAGAATGAATTCCTGGGGTAATTCAGAATGAATTCAAGGAGGGAATTCCTGGGGGAATTCAGAATGAATTCCTTGGGGAATGCAGAATGAATTCCTGGGGGAATTCAGAATTAATTCCTGAAGGAATTCAGAATGAATTCTTGGGGGAATTCAGAACTCCTGAGGGAATTCAGAATGAATTCCTTGGGGAATTCGGAATTGAGAATGAATTCTATGGGGAATTCAGAATGAATTCCTTGGAGAATCCAGAATGAATTCCTTGGGGAATTCAGAATGAATTCTTTGGAGAATCCAGAATGAATTCCTTGGGGAATCCAGAATGAATTCCTTGGTGAATTCAGAATGAATTCGTTGGGGAATTCAGAATGAATTCATTAAGAAGTTTAGAATGAATTCCTGGGGAATTCAGAATGAATTCCTGGGGGAATTCAGAATGAATTCCTGGGGGAATTCAGAATGAATTCCTGGGGGAATTCAGAATGAATTCCTGGGGGCATTCAGAATGAATTCCTGAGGTAATTCAGAATGAATTCAAGGTGGAATTCAGAATGAATTCCAGGGGGAATTCAGAATGAATTTCAGGGGAAACTCAGAATGAATTCCAGAGGGAATTCAGAATGAATTCCAGGGGGAATTCAGAATAAACTCCTGGGGGAATTGAGAATGAATTCCAGGGGGAATTGAGAATGAATTCCTGGGGGAATTCAGAACGAATTCCTGGGGGAATTCAGCAGAAATTGCTGGGGATATTCAGAATGAATTACTGGGGAAATTCAGAATGAATTCTTTGGGAATTTCAAAATGACTTCCTGGGGAAATTCAGAATGGATTCCTGGGGAAATTCTGAATGAATACCTGGGGAAATTCAGGATGAATCTTAGGAATTATTCTTGGTACTCCTCCAGGCTGCCTTCCTGGAGTTTCTTCAAAAAATCTTCTTGGAGCTCCTCCAGAAATTACTACTGTAGATCTTTATGGGGGGCCCTCCTTAGCCGTGCGGTAAGACGCGCGGCTACAAAGCAAGACCATGCTGAGGGTGACTGGGTTCGATTCCCGGTGCCGGTCTAGGCAATTTTCGGGTTGGAAATTGTCTCGACTTCCCTGGGCATAAAAGTATCATCGTGTTAGCCTCATGATATACGAATGCAAAAATGGTATCTTGGAAAAAATGGCTTAGAAACTTCGCAGTTAATAACTGTGGAAGTTCTCAATGAACACTAAGCTGCGAGGCGGCTCTGTCCCAGTGTGGGGATGTAATGCCAATAAGAAGAAGATCTTTATGTAGTTCTTCTAAATATTTCTCCTTTGATTTTTTAGGAACTTTTCCAGGAGCTTTTCTTTGTGAAGTTCTTTCAGGCTTTTTTTCTTGGAGTTCCTTCAGGAATTCTTCTTCCAGGAATTCTTCTTCCAGAAATTCTTGACATTACTCACGTCGGTTACAACTTAACTTTTAGGAGTGACAAATGTGAGAAAAAAATCATTCGGCAGCAATATTTTGAATATATTTTTTATTTAGAAAATTTCCGGAGCAATTTCAGAAGGAAATCAAAATGGATATGCTTGTGGAGCTTTTGGATGGATTCCTAGAAAAGCTTCAGGAGACATTCCTAAAGGGTCTCGAGGAGAAATTTCTGATAGAACCAAAGAAGGAATCTCTGGAGAAGTTCCACGATAATATTTGTGGAAAAACTTTAGAGTGGAATTGTGCAGGAACTTCAGGAGGAATTGCTATGGGCACCGCAGGGGGAATTCCTTGGTTAACTTCAAGAGTATTTTTTGGAAAAAATTGCTGATATTTCTGGCTGAACTTCAGGAGATATTCGTGCAGAAGGAATTTCTGTAGAAACTCTTTGTATAGCTCCTTGAGGAAATCCAGGAGAAATTCCTGGTTGAAATCCAGGAAGAATTCATTTGAGAACTGCAAGAGTACTTTCTGCGGGATTCTCCTGAATGGAACCCTAGAGGATCTCCACGATGAGTTTATGGAATTCATGAGGTAGAATTCTTAAACGAGCTTTATCAAGACTTGCTGGAAGAACTTTATAAGGTATTCAACAAGCATTCCTGAATTCTCAAATTCCTAAGCTCATAAACTCACAAATTCCTGAGTTTCCAAATTCCTAAATTCATAAATTTCTGTTGGGATGCATGATTTGCTAAATTTCTAAATTTCTAAATTTCTAAAATCGTGAATTCCCAAGCTTTTAGATTCTTAAATTCCTAAATTCTTAAATCTCGAAGTTCCTTAGTTCATAGATTCGTCGCCGCCCACAACCAGGACGTTAGGCAAGAAGATTCACGCCTCGATTGAGGGCTATTCAATAAATAGTATCTATGCCTCCCATTCGCATTCTGTCGCTTCATACTTGTTCGTACCGTTGATTTTCAAATTATAACTTTTGTTTATCGAATATCCCTCATACTTTGAGTAGGACTGATCTATAAAGCCGGTAAATAAATCAATATAAATCCATAAATAAATCCTGAATCCTAAATTCCAAAATTTGATATATCGTCGTTTCCCTCAGTAACCATAAGCTTATCAATTGCACAAATCATCCAATTTCTAATACCATTTTCTCGGTTTAAGAAAATTGTCATTTTTCACAAACTGGATTTTTAGAAATAATTGTTTCAATTCGAACGGTTTTCATACAAGCAGTGCGGTACGTTGCAGTGTAGCAAAAAAAAAAAACACACGGAATGTTCCGGCTGGGTATCAGCGTCCGATGTACGGATTTACAATCTGTAGTCGCTAACGAAATCCTGATATGCTAAAGATTGTAACTGGAAAGAACCATGACAATTGGAGTAAAAACACCTGAGATACATCAGGGCAAAGTTGCCGTTCCACTCTTTTTGCAGGGTTTGTTACTTGCAGTGTTAAAGGGTTAAAAAAGAGTTCTCGATTTTTCCTTCACTTAATATATGTTGCATAGAAATAGTTTCCATTGAAAACATATTTTTGGCCGCCCATTTGTATGAGAATTTCCCATAGTGTGGTGGTGCGCGGATACAAAGCAGGACCATGCTGATGGTGGCTGGGTTCGATTCCCGAAAGAAACTGTGCAAGTGCTCCATGAACACTAAGCTGCGAGGCGGCAATGTCCCAGTGGGGGATGTAATGCCAATGAAGAACAGGAAGAAGAAGGTGGTGCCACAGCTTTGGTAAATGGTAGCCGCTTGAGGCCCGTTTTTTCCAGACTTTCTGTCCTGTCCAGCAAATTTCCTGCAGCGACGTCTAAGTTGCGGAAAATCGCAACCTGCGAAATCTAGCGACTTGCAGTTCCATGTTCCAAGCTTCCAATCGTGATTCTTTATTCGATGTTTGGGTCTCTGCCGATTATATCGAGCCGTACGATTTCTTATTTGGTTCGTAATTTGTGGTTTAACAGGTGGCTTATTGGGCCGGTGTAAACTTCCTGTCTCGACGGAGGGCCGTCGTGTCAGTTCTGTTTAGGGTCCCACCGAACAACAGGACTTGGTGCTTGTGTGCTTCAACAGAGCCCACTGTCAAATTCCACGACATCCTAGGCAGGTATCACAACTCACAGTTGGTCTGGGTAGGGATCGCCAAACCCTTGGACATAGTCCCTGCTGCGCCTCCTAGAGACATTGCAGCAAATGTTCAATAAAATAATGTCCAATTTTAGACAAAAACCGTAACAAATCTTCTACTGCAACGATTAGTTCTTTGTATGTACCCTTAGTTTAAATTAACGTAAGTGTGGATAACATCAAACACATTGTAATTAAGGGTATGCGATAACACACTTTTTCCTAACGAAACGAAACGAAACGAAATTTAAAATGTCTATGTTGATTCGGATCGAAACGAAACGAAATATAGATTTCTTTCGAAACTTCGAAACGATACGAAATCAAGGTTCATTTATTTCGAAATTTTTCGAAACGAAACGAAATTTTGATTTTTTTTTTCCGCGGAATTATGTACGCAATTCTGATTTCACTTTTTCAAAGTCGAATAACTGTTTTGCGACCAAGAGAGTTATAATAACTGAAGAGGCAATCTGTGATAAATCGCCACATTCTCGCCGCATATACCATTGGCGATAAGGCAATACCCCAGCATTTGTGCCGCTTTCATAGGAATTCATCGTGGAGCGTGTGCTTCTGAATCTGATCAATTTTATATCAGTTTTATATAAGTAAGTATATAAAAATAATGAAATTGTGGGATTTTTCATATACGAATTCAAATTTCGTTTAAAACCTTAGTTCACTTAAGAATTATGTAGTTATGCTGAAGCATACTTCATATTTTCTTGTCAGCGTGGTTTTACAGTATTGACTAAGTTAAAATTTGAAAACGAATGCTTAGATTTATTTTTTTTTATTTAGTGGGATACTTAACTATGTATCCACATCTGCCAGGCGTATACGCAGATATAGAATTGATATTACTAGATCAACATTTGAAAAGGGTGTGTCTGCCAAAATTTATTCCTTCTTATTCCTCGTCTACATATATAGCATACATTTGCTCACTAGAAGAATCATGTGCACCTTTCTAAAATGCACAAAGATATGTATTGAATTTCACAGACCGATAGTCTTATACACAATCAGCTCGAAGAACTGAGCTATTGTGTGAGTGTCCTTGGCAAATGAGAATAGCTTTTAAGGTCAGTATGTGCTGAAAGCAATCATAAGTAAAGAAGTTTCAGCAATTTTAATGATCTTTCAACCCGTTCTGGATTTTTTTTTTTGCAAATTCCATGCGTAGATCTAGAAATGCTCACAAATCTGCAATGTCACATATTGTGCAAATAGTCGAAGAAGAGCTTAATAACGTTTCTTAACTGTACACGTCGTAGTTGCTAATCATGATTGGCCGAGAAACAGCAAATATGCATAGCTCACTAATTAAATAATATTCTTGGGATACAAAAAAGTTATGAACAATAACGATTCTGGTCAATAACGGTGCTTATAGTCAATTTAGTATTAGGAGAGGAAAACTAGTGTAACGCTCATTGTTTTAAGAGACCGAGGTATGCTCTGCATCTCCGTGAGCGCTATGGAAAAGGAATCGTTGGTTAATTGAAAAGGTAATTCATGTGAAACCCCTTGGTAAGCGACAAAATATTTATTGTAAACGAAGTTGTTTTGAAAACAAGAAGATGAAAACTGTGTTTCAAATCAATCCAACGCAAGATCAATGTGCTTCGTTTAATAATCTTCTACAACACGATCGATTCCGCACTCAATAATTTTGTGCTCTTTGATGCAGACATTAGCAGGGTTCCGACCAAAGCAAGCGTTTTTCGGGCCCAGGGAGAATCTATTTTCGTTGTTTATAGTGAGGAACATCATTCACCCACCAATCTTTTCTCTGGAGCTAGCCTTGGAGGATAAACGAAAATCTTGCTACTTGGATGAGATTCCTTTTTCGTTTCATCACTCACTTTTCGTGAGAATTATCGCAGAACAATTATAAAAATTGTATGGCCACGGTGGGACTCGAACCCAGCATATCAACAATAATAGCCATAGAGATGCGCTCAATCTAGCCACGCCACCAAGCTATCTGCATGCAGGTACCAGCTTATTTGTTCCGCAAAGGCTACTACCGTTTGCATTGCTGATGGCACCGAAAATGCTCGGATATGAAAGAAAACTAGTAAACCAATTTCCGACGGCAATCAAAGTGAGCGAAAAATGGTTATCACTCTCCAGACTGTTTTCTTTCCCAAAAAGTGATTTCTCCCGAAAGTTTTCGTGAGGGAGCATCTTGTGCTCCTGAGATTGAGTGAGCATTACAAACGCTGGACATTAGTTTTATCACTTCGCGTTCTCCCACACTAGCTGGCGTGATCAGCATCAACACGATCGATTGCACACTGGTTAAACAAATGTCTGCTACGCGAGTTAGATTTTTTGTCACTTCGCGTTCTCCCGGACTAGCTGCCGTCCTATGACCAGCAGCAACATGATCGATTCCGCATTCATAGTGTGCAAATGTAAAAAAATATCACAAAATTCTATTCTTGGAAATACTGAAGACGATTTATAGAAGAAAACTATTACGTACCTGAAGTTTTAAAAACAACTTAACGATTTTGTTCAGCGGCGCAGCCAAATTTTTTTTATAATATAAAGTATGGATTAGTTTAAATTTGTTTCGAAATTCCGCGGAATTCCGTTAAATTTCGTTAGAAGCTAGTTTTTTCTAGCGAAATTTTTGTAATTTTACGAAACGAAACGAAATCAAGAAATCAAATTTCGCCATGCTCAAATTCCGCGAAATTCCGCGGAATTTCGTTTCGAACCACCTGAAACGAAATTTTTCGAAATACCGCATATGCTTAATTGTAATTCCTGCATGGTTCAATTGAACCATAGGAAAATCCTAACTGCTGTAGTTTCCGACGGGCTTATATGATATTTCCTTATGCGAAAATTATTAGTTAATGGAGTAAATCGTGAAAAAGAGTTATTTAGGTAAAATATTGCACTACTGCGTCAACAACTATCCGAAGTCTAAGTGTAGTGAATATAAAACCCAAATTAAATCTCCTAATAGTGAGACTGCTTTTAGTGATTCTCGCATTTAGTCAAGATACCCACTTTGTATGGTTCGATACACCATTTTCTTCATATAAAAAGGAAAAAAGATGCTCAGTATACTAATTTATTACATTTAACCATTTTAATTCAAGCAAGTTTCATAAGGTCCCACGCGGTGCCACTTGCTACCAAAGCGATCAATTTTAGCCCGTTGATCGATAAATCCCCGGATTACGGTACTTCATTTGGGATTTAGACCCTGCGGATTGCCGAACTTTTCATGAACGATGAGCGCAGGAGAATGCTGTTTTCTTTTCATTTTCTCCCAATTTTAATTTCCCATTGGTTGCTCTACTTGTGTCGCTCGGCCAGACATCAGCGATTTACGCATTGTGGATACATAAAAATTTCATAAGATTATCCACCATTTCTCGGTAAGGGGCTCCTTCACACTCCGAGTGTTGGTTTTTTTTTCGGTTGATATCTAATAGAGAAAAATTTCTTCCACAGTACAGGGGAACGAGAAAACTTTTTGATTACATTTAAGTGCTTTTTTATACTTTCAAAACGCTCGGTGCCGTGGGTTCCTGTAGCCAACAGTGAGTATGCTCGTCGCATAGTCAGATGTTAGTATACCCACAAAAATTTCTTTTCATCTTCGGATATTTTTTGCGAATTTCGTTCAACAGCGGTAAAGCTTCTTTTTTATGTGATCCAGCCCTCGCAGCTCCCGAAAGAAGTCTGCAGTGAGAAAAAAAGTTGAAAGTTTTTCTCTTTTGATCGACATGAGTGGTTGTAAAAATTGCTACTCTTCAGCGTTCACAGAAGCAATATGCATGGGTAATGTTTCCGCTACACGTATCGCATTATACCCGCAAGTGTGGAGAAAATAGTTTACCCAGTCAATTAAGCTTCCACTCTGCAGCGCACTTTCCAGTCAGGGCTGCTTTGCGGGCAGGGCAGAATGATGGGAGCATGTTCCGTCGACGATATCATTTTCAATATCGTTGAATGTAGATAATGGGTATCAGCTTTCGCCGCTGGCATCGAATGGATATGGAAACGACATGGAAAATTTGAATCCGCTTAGTTAAATCTTTATTTTTCCTATGAAATGCAATATATTTCCAATGGCTTCAATTTTTCTATATCATTTAACTCTTTTCATTGAATAGGACGCTCGATTTGGAACGTGGTAAATTGATTTGGACGTTGTCCGATCGCAACTTCATATTTCAGCCTATATGCCCAAGCAACAGAACACTCGTCTGACAATTATAATTGCTCGCTCATAATGTGCAACAGGGGGGTCCCGTAGCGTTATTGACTACAAGTTCGCCTTATAAGCGAATGGTCATGGGTTCGATCTCTAACCACTCCTCCAAACTCTCGACAGTCACCTGATGCGCAGCTCATACGGTGGCGTTTTGGGGATCGCGTCTTACCGCCACGGCTGCCTGATGACGACTAAAAACTTGTTCGAAAATAAGACTCTGGAATGAGTTATTGACTACTAAATCGGTATCAATCGTTAATCAGTTCGGACGCGTTTTTTTCAATAACTCCCGGTCGCGCAATTATTTATTGTTATTTTTGCAAACACTTAGCTTTTTTTTGTACGTGGTAGGAGCCGGCGAAGTGTAATAATGAGTTGTGAAGTTTGTTCTTTAGACTCTGTGACTGACTCAATAATATGATCATGTATCGGGTGTGCGCGAAATTTCCACCCCGCTTGCGTTGGGGTTAATGTTCAGAGAGGCCCACTTCGTAAGAAGGACAAAAGGATGGATACTTTATCCTTCGTGCTGCCATGCTGTAGTTCCTGTTCCTACCAAAGCATAGTCACTGTCAGTTTCGAGTTCAAGTCGCTTGCTGAGCAGCAGGCGCAATTAGATGAGCAAATACATAAAAACACGGTGGTGATTAATCGCACATCGATTCAACAAAATAGCGCTGGCATAATCGACGAAGCTGTAATCGACCGCCTAGAAGTGCTAGTGACCGACATTTAAAATCAGCTTGCGATGGCAAAACGCAGCTATTTCACTGGTAACGTTAATAATGTTAAGAAACACATTACAGAGTTATTTGCGTTGGAGTCATCTAAAACTGCGGTTCTCAACCTGCGGTACATGTACCCCTAGGGGTACCTTCGCCGGGCCCAGGGGGTACCTCAGACAAAAATGTGTAATGGCGTATGAATTTTTATCTTGTAATCATTGTCTTGTACATATTATACATGCCCGAGCAGGAGAAATTAGCTCAATAATACCTAATTCTGTTATGAACTAGCCCTGCATAAGAGGTTAAATACCAAAGGTATAATACCAAAAACTAATATGCACAATACTTAAGCCATAACATACTCAGTTATTAACACTAGGATTCATTCGTTCAGAAAATCGTCGTAACTAAATTTTCAAATGGCTATATCTCAGTGTTTTTTCAACTGATTTTCTCTGTTTTTTGCCAACCTCTTAGTCATCTCTTCTAGTTTCTGGACATTATAAAATATTGTATCTAGAGGCGTTCAATTTTTCACTAGTGCTGTGGGAGTGAAGCAACGGATTAAGAAAAATGCGATTTTGGGAATATACTCATTTTTTAATTACCAAAAATAATATCTATTCATATAGTGATGATGAAAATATTGAAAAAAAAGCACATAAAAGACATCACCTGGAACATAAGAACACATTTTGAGCATCCCTAATATGCACACGATGATAATTCGGTGTCTTTAGGAACCACTTTATACTACAGGATGTCTGAAGCTTCAGGAAATGTTTTCAAGCATGTTGTCTACTGTGAGTTTGTTAAAATAAATGTAAACTATATACGAAACATTTGTGATAATAAATTATGATGTTCTAGGATCTCCGAACTGTACTGGAATTTGAATCAAATGGTCTAACGAATCAACCAAGGCTTCTATGATGCCCCCAGCCGCAGTATCAACCCAATTATGTCCTCCGAGTATTTATCCTTCACTTGCGTCTCAAATCCAGGCATTTGAGATGTTGTAAGATCTCCAAATTGTCCTGAAGTTTGAGTAAAATGGTCTATTGAATCAACCAAGGCATCCATGATGCCCTCAGCCATGGTATCAACCCAATTATGTCCTGCGAGTATTTATCCTTCACTTGCGTCTCAAATCCAGGCAACTTCCGCAACTCGCTTCAACTTTAAAAAGTACGTTATAATGAAGCCAATTCAAATGATATCAACCTGATTTTTTCTCTCATTGAGGACATTTTTTTAAGTCCAATGGATTTTCTGCTGGTCCTCCGGAAAATCCGGAACCAATGGAACACCGGTGAAAATAGTCCATCTTCACAATAAATGGCGCAATGTTTCTTATAAGAATTTTAAAAACTCTAAAAACTCTGAAAAAAATCTAGATCCATCTACAATCCCATGCGGCCCAGAGAGTTAAGAAAAAAAATGATTTAGAATTCTCCCACTGTGCGGCGCTAGTGTACATGAAAATACCAGTTTGGTTCGATATCTCGAGATCTATGGGATTTAGGAAATTTCCGTCTTCTACAAAGTTGTTTAAGGATTGGAAACCAATATGTTGAGAAACTGTTAAGTTCAGAATTCAGCCGTAAGGCGGCGCTAGTGTATATGTGTTATTAGTTTGGTTAGATATCTCGGGATCTGTGGGAATTAGAATGTTGCCGTCTTCTACAAAGTTGTTCGAGGATTGGAATCCAATATGTTGAGAAGCTAATTAGTTTGAAATTCATCCGCAATGTGGCGCTACTGTATATGAGAGATCAGTTTGGTTTGATATCTCAGGATCTATTGGTTTTAGAAAGTTGCCATTTTCTATAAAGTTGTTCGAGCATCGGAAACCCATATTAAACTGTTTAGTTCAGAATTTAGCCGTAAGGCGGCGCTAGTGTATATGAGAGATCAGTTTAGTTCGATATCCCGGGATCATTGGGATTCAGTAAATTGCCGTTTTCTACAACGTTGTTTGAGTACAGAGAACCAATATGTTGAGAAACTGAATAATTTATAATTCATTCGCAAGGAGGCGTTACTGTATATGAGAGATCAGTTCTTCGATATCTCGGGATCTATGGGATTTAGAAAGTTGCCGTCTTCGACAAACTTGTTCGTGGATTGGAAATCAATATGTTGAGAAGCTAATTTGTTTAGAATTCATCCGCAAGGTGGCGCTACTGTATTTGAGAGATCAGTTTGGTTCGATATTTCGGGATCTATTGATTTTGGAAAGTTGCTATCTTCTATAAAGTTGTTCGAGCATTGGAAACCAATATTTCGAGAAACCGTTAAGTTCAGAATTAAGTCATAAGGCGACGCTAGTGTATATGAGAGATCAGTTTAGTTCGATATTTCGGGATCTGTGAAATTTAGAAAATTGCCGTCTTCAACAAATTTGTTCGAGGACTGGAAACCAATATTTTAAAATAGAAATAATTTAAAATACACAGAAAAAAATAATGAAAAATAAACAGCGCGTAAAACTTGACATGCGGAAATTTACGCTATTCTACGCAGAAATTGCTCTCTTCCTAACAATATTGCTTACAACTTGTTTCTTTCACAACTTTCCGTAGCGTTTCCATTTCAATCCTGTACCTTCAACTTTACTAGTCTAACTGCAACTGTTAGTATTGGAAATGCAGGAAAAACTTATTTCTTACACCCAATTAGAATTCCGTATTCTGCGTTCGTATCTCATCCCAACAAAGTTTTTTTTGCTGAAATAGCTTCTTTTTGGCCAAATAAGACCAATATCTCTCGAATTTCTAATGTGGTTATTATCATCAATGACTACTATTTAGGTATTATTATGATAGAATTCATTATTCATTTGTTTGCGTAGTACATATATTTTTGGGCTATTATTATACCTTTGGCGAAGGTGGAAAACTCTATACAATATTTGATGGTAAAGAGCATTGACTAACTTCCTGGTCATTATCAGAAATGGTTTAGAAGAAAATCGTTGGTCTAGGACTTTACTGGTCTTTAGCTGTTGAATGGCATCCTTAACTTCCCTCAAGGTGGGGGCTGGTTGGCTTCTATCGTCCGCTGAACTGACGTAGTCATCTCCTCCGCTGCCTTGACTTTCACTGCCTGTACTCTCAGCCCCAGTCAGATGTTCCTCGTAGTGCTGCTTCCACCTTTCGATCACAACTAGGGTGGTCGGTATTGGCCATTTTCGTCAAATACCGGTTTTTGGTATTTGATGGAGTCAATACCGGTAATACCGGTAAAATACCGGTTTTTGTGAAAATTTCAGGTAGTAAAAGAAAAACTTTTGATTTGGACTTCTGGATGAAAAACAATATTTGTTGACAAACTTCAAAATCATTGCTTGGTGAGCTGGGCAAAGCGAAAAAGTAGACAATACATACTGACTCATCTCCCAATCCGCATTGGATTTTGTTAGCAATGTTGCCAACTACTGAGAATGCCCTCTCTGGTTCAACCGAAGTAGAACGAATGGTTCCAAAACCGTCGAAAATCAGTGTTAATTACTTGCCCGTAATCCCTTCCGATTCATAATAGGAGAATTCCTTACGGATTGTATGCAAGGATGCCGGCGTCAACGTATTTGCTACCAGCAAGGCAAGTGTTTTTCTTAGCTACGGTCTCTTCACAAGTTGTTCTTTAATCGAAAAACCAGAAGAATATTCAAAGGGGCATCTAATTCGGACCGATCGTCAGGTATGATCGTTGTCTCAGTTTCAACGATCGCATTAGGAATGATTAGACGCTTCAAGATCCCATACGCATGCTTAATCAAAGTAGCTCTGGATGCCTTGAAGAAAAGCCAAAATCGTTTCTGATTCATTGCTTCACGTATAATTATTCAAAAAAGCAAAAAGATCGGCGTATTTGGATCGTCTCTCTTGGATTCATTCTATGGAAAAAGCATCGAAATAGTGGCGGAAATATCTGTGGCTTGGAATTGGAATTGGTAAATTGGAACGCCACGTCGGCTCACATAGCAGTAGTTCCACAACAGCTTGAACATGTTCGAGGGCTTGAATCATTTCAGCGTGCCTTGGCATCATCAGCCACTAATTCAAATTCTTTTCCGAATTCAGGACGGACATATTTTTGCAGAAAATCGTTTTTCATTGGTGATCTACGGAAAAGAACTAATACTTCTCGTACCGTTTTCAAAATTTCATACATTGTGGAAAAATTCTGGACGATATAAACAATGTTCATTGAAGAAAAAGTCAGATTTTTTATACTGATAGCAAAATTTTCAATACCGAAAATACCGGTATTTTCCGTCTCTAATACCGGTATTTTCGGTTCTCCAAATTGGCCGGTAATACCGGTATTACCGGTTTCGGTACTACCGGTTAGACCACCCTAATCACAACACGTTCGTCCGTCAAGATGCTTCCATCCTTATCCCGGCACATTTCGGCTCGCGACACGAAGCTTCTGATAAAACTTGCGTGTATCTTGAGAACGGCAGAGCTGTTTCATCTCCTCGCACTCCGCTTCTTCCAGGCGGCGTTTCTTCTCCTGAAAAAGGCGGGTCTGCTGTCTCCGCTTCCGTCTATAACGTTCCACGTTCTGCCGGGTACCTGTAGTAATGTCAAAATTGTAAATTTTGAACCCCTTCCCTTCTACTGCGTGACGCTTTTTATGTGTTAGTTGATTTTTTCTTGAATTAGGCGCAACGTTAAGACATAACCCTTCCCCTTCAAATGTTATGTAAATTGTGTTCGTCATCATTTTCAATTGAAGTGACATTATTGAGTAACTCAGATGAAAATTGAAAAAGAAGAAGTTTACCAAAACACCTGATTAATCCCCCTAGCGGTAATGTTATCTTTCTCGTACATTATAAGAAAATGTATTTTGGCCATAACTTTTGAGCCCATAGTCCGATCTAGCCTATTTCTAATAGGGAGCAATGGAACAACGTTCTCTGACGAATGAATTTCGTTGCGAGTAAATCGGTTGAGTGTAAGTGCCTAAAAAATAGTTAAGATAATTTTTGCTCACACACATACAGACATTAACATACACGTACACACAGACATCACCTCAATTCGTCGAACTGAGTCGATCGGTATACAACACTATGAATGTTTGGGCGTTCTTTTAATGCTTTTGGAGCAATCATATAGCTTCTACGTATACTTAGTACACGAGAAAGGCAAAAATAGGCAATTTTTCAAAAATCATGTGTCTTACAAAGTTGTGAATTTGGGCAGAATTTTATTCATGGTCCTCAAAGCTTAAGCGTTCAATAGTATAGTGCATGATGTTTTACTGCGGGGTATTGCAGGGTACCAAACTGTTTTGTTCGTTAAATACTGCGTAAAATATGCTTACAAAACTACTTAAAACTAAATTCTGGACGGAGCTATTATTACATTATCAAGCCTGTTGCATAGATCTGTTTAAGAGCTTTGTAACGATATATAAATATGTTACTTTTGAGACGAAAATATGGCAAAGCTAGCCGGTTCCCTAAAAATCGTAAAAATGTCATTTCTAGGTGGGGCCAGTTCGAACGACCCCCACCCCCCCCTGAAAAATCTAAAACATGAAAACCGTCCTTATTATAAAAATATAGGTTATAAGCTGTGTATTCATCACATTTTACTCGCTCAAATCGAAAATTGGCCTTTTGGTAGTTTTGGCCACTCCTTTATATGGGGCTGTCCTATTGTGCATTCCAAAAAAGTGGCGATATTCCGTTGACGGTAAACTCAGGAACCAAAACGTCTTGTCGCTGGTAGGTTTTAGAGAACAATGCACCACGCGGCGGTTAATCAAAATTTTGTTATGGACAGTGCGTGGAGGCGCGTGGTACATTTTAGATTAGTCTCATGTTTAGCCTCATCAAGCTGTTTATTTGTATCATCGTAATATGGACAATTTCGGGTTTTCCTCCATTCCTATCTGTTATTTTATACTTTTTTCACCTAACCTACAAAATTTTAAATCTATTTTTGTCCATATCGATATGTGGCCTCTTTTCTTCAGGTTGTGGTGCGTTAGGTGGCCATTTCCATTAACATTACATCCTCATTCGTGCTTCAAACCATTTTCTATAAAATGAATAGTCAACAATAGATGCCATTCGTGGGTTCGTGACGATGAATCCAATCAATAAATATGTGTATTTCTCTGTAGATGGTAAACTTGTCCAAGGCGGAAAACTCTTTTTGTGACTTAGTTGGAAACGTTGAAGCATGACTAATCTATCCTGCCATTATTCTAAAATCGCACAGTTCTCCACCCTTCAACAAAACTCAATCTAACTTCAAAACTCTTCTTTCTAGTGTTAGCATTCATAACTGGTTTCCATTTTTCAAGTCATTTCCCTACGGCTCAGAACGATGCATTTTATAGACGGAATGTGCACTTCGGTTGCATCTCATAATGCATTCTGTGCAGCAAACTGAAAGCTTCACAAATCCACCGTGATAAATTCAACTTTCTTCGCTCTTCTATGTTTACGATCCTGTAGAGCTGCATTCGGCTGTGTGGACGGAAATAAATAGAGCTACGAAATGTAAACCATCGTTGCGCAAAACACTTCAATATAGGACTGACTGTTGGAGTAAGCTAGGAGTAATATTCAATTTGAAAAGAATAGTTTGAAGCAAAAATAAATAAAACTTTTACGGTGGCCACTGAAAGTTGCTACTCTCCACGGTAGCAGAAGCTGGTCGTTGGAAGGCGATTTTCTGGCGGGGAGGACATCTCAGAAGTGTGCACTAGCGGTAAGAAAGTATTACAAACACTCCACTAATTTGCAGACGAGTAAAAGATAACGAAGTTTTTTTAACGATGCTGCACAGAAGAATAAAGCCGTCGACGTAAAGGGTAAGTTTCTTTTATGTCGAACAAAATGGCGTTTTTGTCTTCGAGCAAACCCGAACAATGTATTCAATTTGTATTTCAACGAAATGCTTAAAGGTTAGAGGTATCGTGGATCTTGTTTTCGATTGAATTTTAGGTAATTACGTAAAGTAACTTCCGATAAATTGCACTGGGAATGATATTTTTCATATACATACGCACATATTCCCGTTCGTTATTTCAACTTTCAAGCATGAGTTTTGATTATAGTGGAGAATGTATTTTTATCGAAAAAGAAATCTCCGGAATCTCGAGGATTACAGTCTCTTTTTGGCTCGAGAGAAAGCATAGAATAAAAATACTAATTGAACATATTAGACAGGGAATTGCTCTTGTCACTATTCAATGCATATTTGCTCAACCTCAATATGTACAAAACTTACTAGTTTATAGCATTTGAGGTCACATTAAGTAAACAGTTTGAATTGGATTTGCACACCATCTGATGTTGTCCATCATCCATGTTTTTTCATACCATTGAATGATTTTCATAAGCTTGTCTTGTGAAAATATTAAGTTTTTTCAAAGCCCATGAAGGGAATCTTATGAACATCGATCAATATTGCATATTATTATAACTGTGTTCACATTGGTTTTAGGGGTTTTCTCAAGATCTCAAGGCTTATACGCACTTCTGTTTTAGATTCTAGTCACAGAACGAATGAATTGTATTTCGTCTAAAGATGTACAACTCTACCCGGTACCTATCCGCAATGCTGCTCTCTTCGCTCAGTCTCTTTTCTTAAATGAGTTTGCCTGTTTTACCTTCCATCGGAAGACTAATGGCCATTACAGCTTTTTATCCCTAAAGAATTTTATGTAATTATTGATTTTATTACTATTATTGATTACTGATTCTTCGAACGCATTTCTTGCCTGATTACTTTTCATTTCAATTTAAAGTGGATAACACCTAATCATTCTGAGTAATAATTATTTTCACTAATTCATACTTTATCGTTTTACCTAAATTATAATCCCCGACAGTTTGTTTTCTCTTCTTCTTATAAATTATAAACATCCTCTTCTTAACTTTTCTTTTTAAACGGCGTAACTTACTCTGCTTTTCTCCATTCTCCATCTCCGTCTGAGAAAATGAGGGACTCAGCAACGAACCCATAAAAATCAAAACTGGAGTCCGACGAAACATCGACGTCTTCCTCGAAATCATCATGCTTTCTTTTACCAGATCTGATGCTGTTGAGGACAGGCTCGAAAAAACTGTTGGTTCGTTGAGTAAAACAGTCGTTATCGGTATTCTCTCCTTGGAAAACTAAAGCCTTGGTTGTTTTCCGGCGAGAAACTGGCAGAGCTTTAAGCTGGCGCTTATGAGCCAACACTATCCTGCTTCCCAAAGATACCTGCAAAATATTAGGATACCAGTTTTCTGATGTCAGGGTTCACAAGAAATAAAAAATTAAAACACCTTTCACTAGACGAACCATTCTCTCAGCTTACCCATTACTTTCCGGGTGGTATGGTGGGCTTTTTAGGACATTTATACCTTGCTTTTTGAAAAAAATCTATGAAAAACCTGGAATTAAAAGGAAGACCACCATCAGTTACCAGCACATCTGGTAATCCAAAACTTGCAAGCGTCTTGTATAAAGGCTTTCGAGCCTCTCGAATGGCGGGCTTTCGAGTCACTTAAAAGGAGCCTTCTTTGCATCTTGAAATGATGCTTCTGAGCCTCTAGGAAGTATGCTTCTTGAACGAAATATTCCGAGCTTCTTGTAGGGAGACTTCCGAGGCTCTTGAAAAGAGGCTTCCGATTCACTTGAAAGTAAGCTTTCGAGCCTCAAGGAGCCTTCCGGGCTTTTTGAAAGAAGGCTTCCGGCCCTCTTAAAAGGAAGCTTCCGAGCCTCTTGAAAGGAGCTTTCTGAGCCTTTTGAAAATAACCTTCCGAGCCTCTTGAAAGAAGGCTTCCGAGCTTTTTGTAAGAAGGCTTCCGACTTTCTTGAAAGGAGCCTTCCGAGCTTTTTAAAATAAGGCTTCTGACCCTCTTAAAACGAGGCTTCCGGGTCTCTTGGAAGGAGACTTCCAAGCCTCTTGGAAGGAGGTTTCCGAGCCTCTGGAAAGGAGTTTTCCGAGCATCTTGAAAAGAGGCTTCCGAGCCTCTTAAAAGTTGGCTTCCGAGCATCCAGAAAGGAGCTTTCCGAGCCCTTTGAAAAGAACCTTCAGGGCCTCTTGAAAGAAGGCTTCCGACCTTTTTGGAAGAAGGCTTCCGACTTTCTTGAAAGGAGCCTTCCGAGCTTTTTGAAAGAAGACTTCCGACCCTCTTAAAACGAGGCTTCTGGAACTCTTGGAAGGAGACTTCCGAGCCTCTTGAAAGGAGGCTTCCGAGCCTCTCGAAAAAAGGCTTTGGAGCTTCTGGAAAGGAGCTTTCTGAATCATTTGAAAAGAACCTTCCGATTTTTCAAATTTGCTCATTCGACGTTTTGTCCGTTTGGTCTTTTGTACCGCAGCCCTTCATACGCTGTGCTGGTTGAGGAGGGCAGGATTCAATTGGCTATGATTTACTGATCGCCATGCATATTATGTACAAGACAAAGTTTTGAAATAAAAAATACATAATTATCAAAAGTTCATCAATAAGTATCGATTAAAATTTAATGCGTCCGCCATAATGCATTTTTGTCCAAGGTACCCCCTAGGGCCAGCGAAGATACCCCCAGGGGTACATGTACCCCAGGTGGAGAACCGCTTTTTAAGGATTATGTCCGGAAGTTTCTACAGGATTTCATCCGGAAGTTTGCCCAGGAATTCCATCGGAAGTTTCCCCAGGAATTCCTTCGGAAGTTCCCCCAGGAATTCCTTCGGAAGTTCCCCCAGGAATCCCGACTAGAAGGTCATATCAAAATTATATCAATCTATGTTATTATGATATGCTAAATTTTTATAACAAAATTTGTTAGAAACATGGTGCAGGATGTTGTTAAAATAACTAAATTTCTATCAAAAATTACACTACTGGAATCAAAAAACTATCAAATATTATTACAATTTTATCATAAAAATAACAAATTTTGATAAAAAATTATAACAGAATCAGATACAAAATATATTGTTTATGTGCAGTTGGAATTGTTTACAGGTCGTGATAGGTCTCCAGATTGTGATCAACAATCAGAAATTTTTGTTTTTATATGTACAAGAATATTTTTCGAGAACATGAAACTAACAACAAGGCAATCTTTTCAAATTATATCATCATTGTGTTATCTATGGCTGGAGGACTTTACTACATCTATTTTAATTGCCTACTGTTGGGCAATTCGGTGTTAAGCATTTTTTTAAATCATATTATGATAAAATCCTGTTACAACATTTGAAAGATAATGCTGCTAAGAACAAAATTGTATCAAAATAAGTTATAAATATCACAATATGTAAAAATTGTGTTCAGTTTCTGTTATGCTCTTCTAGTCGGGATTCCTTCGGAAGTTCGCCCAGGAATTCCTTCGGAAGTTCCCCCAGGAATTCCTTCGGAAGTTCCCCCAGGAATTCCTTCGGAAGTTCCCCCAGGAATTCCTCCAGGAGTTCCTCCTGAAGTTCCTCCAGGATTTTCTCCGGAAGTTCATCCAGGAAATTCTCCGGAAGTTCCTCAGGAAGTTCCTCCAGAAATTCCTCCTAAAGTTTCTTCAGGAGTTTCTCCGAAAGTTTCTCCAGAAGTTCCTCTGGAAGTTCCTCCAGGAGTTCCTCCAGGAGTTCCTCCGGGGGTTCCTCCGGAAGTTTTTCCAAGAGTTTTTTCGGGAGTTCCTTCAGGAGTGCTTTCGGAAGTTCCTCCAGAAGTTCCTTCGGAAGTTCCTCCAGGAGTTCCTTCGGAAGTTCCTCCAGGAGATCCTTCGGAAATTCTTCCAGGAGTTTTTCCGGAAGTTGCTCCAGGAGTTCCTCGGGAAGTTCCTCCAGGAGTTCCTCCAGAAGATCTTCCAAGAGTTTTTTCGGCAGCTCCTTCAGGAGTTCCTTCGGGAGTTCCTCCAGGAGTTCCTTTGGAAGTTCCTCCAGGAGTTCCTTCGGAAGTTCCTCCAGGAGTTCCTTCGGAAGTTCCTCCAGGAGTTCCTTCGGAAGTTCTTCCAGGAGTTCCTCCGGAAGTTCTTCCAGGAGTTCCTCCGGAATTTCTGCCAGGAGTTCTTCCGGAAGTTCTTCCAGGAGATCCTTCGGAAGTTCTTCAAGGAATTCCTCCGGAAGTTCTTCCAGGAGTTCCTCCGGAAGTTCTTCCAGGAGTTCCTCCGGAAGTTCTTCCAGGAGTTCCTCCGGAAGTTCTTCCAGGAGTTCCTCCGGAAGTTCTTCCAGGAGTTCATCCGGAAGTTCTTCCAGGAGTTCATCCGGAAGTTCTTCCAGGAGTTCATCCGGAAGTTCTTCCAGGAGTTCCTCCGGAAGTTCTTCCAGGAGTTCCTCCGGAAGTTCTTCCAGGAGTTCCTCCGGAAGTTCTTCCAGGAGTTCCTCCGGAAGTTCTTCCAGGAGTTCCTCCGGAAGTTCTTCCAGAAGTTCCTCCGGAAGTTCTTCCAGGAGTTCCTCCGGAAGTTCTTCCAGGAGTTCCTCCGGAAGTTCTTCCAGGAGTTCCTCCGGAAGTTCTTCCAGGAGTTCCTCCGGAAGTTCTTCCAGGAGTTCCTCCGGAAGTTCTTCCAGGAGTTCCTCCGGAAGTTCTTCCAGGAGTTCCTCCGGAAGTTCTTCCAGGAGTTCCTCCGGAAGTTCTTCCAGGAGTTCCTCCGGAAGTTCTTCCAGGAGTTCCTCCGGAAGTTCTTCCAGGAGTTCCTCCGGAAGTTCTTCCAGGAGTTCCTCCGGAAGTTCTTCCAGGAGTTCCTCCGGAAGTTCTTCCAGGAGTTCCTCCGGAAGTTCTTCCAGGAGTTCCTCCGGAAGTTCTTCCAGGAGTTCCTCCGGAAGTTCTTCCAGGAGTTCCTCCGGAAGTTCTTCCAGGAGTTCCTCCGGAAGTTCTTCCAGGAGTTCCTCCGGAAGTTCTTCCAGGAGTTCCTCCGGAAGTTCTTCCAGGAGTTCCTCCGGAAGTTCTTCCAGGAGTTCCTCCGGAAGTTCTTCCAGGAGTTCCTCCGGAAGTTCTTCCAGGAGTTCCTCCGGAAGTTCTTCCAGGAGTTCCTCCGGAAGTTCTTCCAGGAGTTCCTCCGGAAGTTCTTCCAGGAGTTCCTCCGGAAGTTCTTCCAGGAGTTCCTCCGGAAGTTCTTCCAGGAGTTCCTCCGGAAGTTCTTCCAGGAGTTCCTCCGGAAGTTCTTCCAGGAGTTCCTCCGGAAGTTCTTCCAGGAGTTCCTCCGGAAGTTCTTCCAGGAGTTCCTCCGGAAGTTCTTCCAGGAGTTCCTCCGGAAGTTCTTCCAGGAGTTCCTCCGGAAGTTCTTCCAGGAGTTCCTCCGGAAGTTCTTCCAGGAGTTCCTCCGGAAGTTCTTCCAGGAGTTCCTCCGGAAGTTCTTCCAGGAGTTCCTCCGGAAGTTCTTCCAGGAGTTCCTCCGGAAGTTCTTCCAGGAGTTCCTCCGGAAGTTCTTCCAGGAGTTCCTCCGGAAGTTCTTCCAGGAGTTCCACCGGAAGTTCTTCCAGGAGTTCCCCCGGAAGTTCTTCCAGGAGTTCCTCCGGAAGTTCTTCCAGGAGTTCCTCCGGAAGTTCTTCCAGGAGTTCCTCCGGAAGTTCTTCCAGGAGTTCCTCCGGAAGTTCTTCCAGGAGTTCCTCCGGAAGTTCTTCCAGGAGTTCCTCCGGAAGTTCTTCCAGGAGTTCCTCCGGAAGTTCTTCCAGGAGTTCCTCCGGAAGTTCTTCCAGGAGTTCCTTCGGAAGTTCTTCCAGGAGTTCCTCCGGAAGTTCTTCCAGGAGTTCCTCCGGAAGTTCTTCCAGGAGTTCCTCCGGAAGTTCTTCCAGGAGTTCCTCCGGAAGTTCTTCCAGGAGTTCCTCCGGAAGTTCTTCCAGGAGTTCCTCCGGAAGTTCTTCCAGGAGTTCCTCCGGAAGTTCTTCCAGGAGTTCCTCCGGAAGTTCTTTCAGGAGTTCCTCCGCAAGTTCTTTCAGGAGTTCCTCCGCAAGTTCTTCCAGGAGTTCCTCCGGAAGTTCTTCCAGGAGTTCCTCCGGAAGTTCTTCCAGGAGTTCCTCCGGAAGTTCTTCCAGGAGTTCCTCCGGAAGTTCTTCCAGGAGTTCCTCCGGAAGTTCTTCCAGGAGTTCCTCCGGAAGTTCTTCCAGGAGTTCCTCCGGAAGTTCTTCCAGGAGTTCCTCCGGAAGTTCTTCCAGGAGTTCCTCCGGAAGTTCTTCCAGGAGTTCCTCCGGAAGTTCTTCCAGGAGTTCCTCCGGAAGTTCTTCCAGGAGTTCCTCCGGAAGTTCTTCCAGGAGTTCCTCCGGAAGTTCTTCCAGGAGTTCCTCCGGTAGTTCTTCCAGGAGTTCCTCCGGAAGTTCTTCCAGGAGTTCCTCCGGAAGTTCTTCCAGGAGTTCCTCCGGAAGTTCTTCCAGGAGTTCCTCCGGAAGTTCTTCCAGGAGTTCCTCCGGAAGTTCTTCCAGGAGTTCCTCTGGAAGTTCTTCCAGGAGATCCTCCGGAAGTTCTTCCAGGAGATCCTCCGGAAGTTCTTCCAGGAATTCCTCTGGAAGTTCTTCCAGGAATTCCTCTGGAAGTTCTTCCAGGAGTTCCTCCTGGAGTTGTTCCAGAAATTTCTCCGGAAGTTCACTCAGAAGGTCCTCCTGGAGTTGTTCCAGAAATTTCTCTGGAAGTTCCTCCAGGAATTCCTCCTTAAAGAAATTTTCAAGAATTTTCAACGAAATTCCTGATTTATTGGACATCCTGGAGGATTTCCTGGAAAATAAATCTGAAAGAATTGAAGTAATTCCAGGGGAAATTCCAAAAGGAATTCCTGGTTTGAATGAATAGAAATTTTTGGATGAATCTTTGAAATAATTTTGGGAGGATCTCCCGATGGGCTTCCAGAAGATAATAAAAAATATTTTTTTAAGTATTCCAAGAAAAACTTAATATTTTTAAGAATTTTCAAAGGAATTTAAAAAAGATATCTGTTCCAGTTTATAAATAAAATAATTGAATTTTTAAATGAAATTCTGAAATATATTCAGATCGAAACACCAGAAAAATTCTAAGAGAAGTTCCTTAAATATTTCTAGTCAATTCGCCCGCAGGAGTCGAGGCGTCCATGGCTCAAAAAACTTAATCGTTTGGCGACGACAGAAAGTTGCCCTTTAGTAGTAAAATAACAAGCGCGCGTTGAAGAGAGATGATGCAATAAGTTTGTTCGGATGGCTGGCATCAGTAGTAGTAAAATAAAATTTCCTCACAATATTTTGATTGAAAAGTCGCATTATTGAAAATATATCGGTTCTTTGCTGCACCATTATTTTACACAAGGGAAGGTAGATCCAAAAAATTTCTTCTAAGTGCAAAATTTATCATTTGGCGACGACAGAAAGTTGCTCTTCGATAGCAGAATCACAAGCGCGTGTGGAAAGGATAATTTCTATAAATGAATAACTAACTGCATCCAAACGCTTGTCGACATCTTTCTTTGAAACTGTCCGACCGCCACTCGATTATTTTTCGTTAAGCCTCCACTATTTGGATTATATTTTCAGCATTGCTACTGCTACCTACGCCTTCGTGCTGCTGTGTGCGATCCGCTGCGATCGTTTTGATGCGTCCGCTCTGCGTGAAATATTGTTCAAACTGAGGATTAGACCCAAACCCACAAGTTGCTTGATTTTGATGTCTGTGCTTTTGATGCATGTACGTGATTGATTGGTTTACCTAGATATAAACTTTTTGTCAATTAACGATAATAAATAGTTGAAAATCAGTATTTGGAATAAGTGTTGACTCATCCTTGATCGAATGGTCCAAAAAATTGAAAATCCATCGAGGAACGACTGAGATATTAAATTTTAAAGTCTATAATATTTTTGTGACGGTCTCCGATTTTCGCAATCCTAAAGTGTACCCCAATATAGAAAAGACAGCCGTAGTCCTACGTCAAAAACTCCTAATTTCCAAGCAAGTTATCGATTTGTCCTGTAGTTTGAATCCAACAATCTGCAATCAAATCTTATCGCGCGCTTTTCTAAATATTAACCACCCGGCGTGGATATCATTTACAAAGCCCAACCACTCGATGTGCTACGAGGGACCATCATCAAACCCTAGTCTTTTGCTAAGGATTTATGGTTTCCAGCTCTTCCAGGGTAAGGGTTGTTCCCCATACATTTTTTAATTAGTTCTATCGTCTCCCTATGTAAAGCCTGTCCACGTTAAATTTCGGACACCCATCATCCCACGCGAATTTTTTAGAATTTTCACAAACCACTGAGGAGATCAATTTACACGACAGTTAAATCTCTCCGCTTTATGTTATTCTTTCAGCGGGTTTTCCTTCTTGTCCAAAGAGATAAAATGGCTACAAATTAGTTGGACATAGTCTCAGTGTCCGAAATTTAACGTGGACAGGCTTTATTTGTCAATGTATACGAAATATTATGGGTTTTGCTAGAGTCTTAATCAAGTAGATAATTGATTGATGTTTTCTCCAATAATGTATTATTATTTATCTTTATTATAGAAATCTGCAGCCCTAGGAAGGCTCAACTCTTACAGTCCAACTTTGTACTTCAACACACTCGAGTAGAATATGTTGTAACTGACAGACAGTTATATACGATTGGTTTGCATTAAATGAATATGAATTGAAGTATGTTTGATTCAGAGCTGTCATCACGATAATAATGCTTTGTAATGTGTTATATGGATATATTCAACGTGATGACAGTCCCTACGATTGACTGGCGAGATTTCAATCAACCTAATTATCATGTGTACTCACCAAGACAATAATTCTACAAGACCTATGAAACATTTATAATCCAATTTGTGCAGGCAAAAAGCTAATCTTATGCTCAAATCTCTACGAAATGGCTGAATAATTAATTTCCGCAAAGAAAATGCCGGATTGTCTCTGTGCTGGCGTGGTGGTGGTGGTGAAAGTTTCGTACGGCGTCGGCTGCGTTGCGGTTTTTGCCGAATGGAACTTTATGTGGCTTGCTCACACTTTTGTCTGCTGTGGTGCAAAATACCATATTCTGTATGCACGCGTACAATATTTCTATGGCACTGTTCTCGAAACAGTCGGTTTCACATAATACTGGATTTGGGATGAGTTAGCTTAGTAAGTATGTAGAACTTTAAGCTTTTTAAATTAACCTTCGCAGGATTGCTTGAAACAGTCAATTTTATAGTGAATACGCATAATTTATTGATTTACTAGCTGTATGTACCAGGTCTTCGTGGAATTGTCAGAATGATTCCTAATATAATTGGGAAATGATAAACCGGTAGGTCGACATGGTAACTGTGTTTTTCTATTGGTATTTCATCGCTTGAAGGCCCTTACCGTCAAGCGATGAAATACTAAATACACAGTGAAAAAAGTGATTAAAAAAGAACGATTGCACACTACATAAATTCCACAAAATAATTTGTCGCACTGCACATTTCAGTTATGTGTTCAGAGAAGACTATCAAGACCAAGTGTGGCTTGAATTTAATTACCAATTATAGGAGTGATTAATCTTTTATTGATTTTTGTTCAGTATGAGGTTTTGAGTCATATTTTGAGCCACGGAGCTCGTTTTTCTAACCCAGTGTTAGATGTACACCGTGTTGGCGTTGTCTAATGATAATGATGACGGTCTCCCTCTGTTGAAGAAGGCGATGCAGCAGTAGCAGTGTGGATTGTGAAAAGGCGCAGCAAAGATTGCAAGCCTCCCGACAAAATTATCCAATCCTGCACTCTATGGCCCCGGCTTTCCCTGAAAACTCCTCAGCCTGGCCCAGAGCCTAAAACACAAGCTCGCCACAGAGCACAACCGCTCCTGAGCAGACACGTCAAATTAATCTTAGCGGAATGTGGTGTGAATGTGCCTCTATTTGCATTATTGGACTTGGGAGGCTTGCGAACAGAGATGAGTGTGACCCGGGAATATCTCGGCAGCACGTTGAAAGCTTATGAATAAAGCCGTGCTATGCAGCCGAGAGGTGTTTTCCGCCTATCACCACAACACGATGCCGAAGAGATTGCGCGTTTGATGTTTGGCTGAGGCCGCTGCCTTTAATTTGGAGACGGCCCGGATGAATCACAGTCGGTAAATTTATCCTCGTTGTTTGATGTGCCTAAGCTTCCTTGCATTTTCCAGGAAATTTAATGCGTGTTTATCACGTTGGCAAGGATGAGCATTTAGAAGTTTATATATGATAATCAGGGCGGTGGTTTTCGAAGGTGGGATATTACATACGGATGGTGAACTGTTAGATAATTACATGCAAGGTTCATCAAGATAGCTCGAATAACACAGGAGGGCAGCGAATGTTTTCGAATTTGATAATTCTAGACCAACATTTGAAAAGGGCGTAACAGCCAAAATTTATTCCTTCTGATTCTTTGTCTACATATATAGCTATATATGTGGACGAAGAATCAGAAGGAATAAATTTTGGCTGTTACGCCCTTTTCAAATGTTGGTCTAGAATTGTGCATTATTTACAGTTTTGTTAGTTGGGTGCCAGTATTTTATTGCAAGACAATCCGTACTATTTCTAACTAAAACCCACCTTGATACTCCTAGTGAAGAAACAACACTACCAAAAATCCACACATTTTACTTGTGTTTAATCCATATATTAACCTATGATGTACAATGAGCGTACACATTGTTCGATTATGGATGGTTAGCGTAGAACTGTCGGAATATTAGCCTTGACAGCGGCAACCTACCCACTGAAAGATGCCTGGATTAAGCCCCCAGTTGGCTTAGTAGGGGATAGCGGCCAATGGAAAATATTTTTTTACTCTTGAAGCCTTGAAATAGGCTGGTTATTTCGGCCTGTCCAAGAAATAAGAGAACGGTTTCAAATAAAAACAAAACGCATTGCTACAATGTATTCCACTTTAAAGTAAAAAATGAGCTGAATACTCTGCGATTAATTAAAAAATAATTTGTTTTTTTTCTTTTCTTTATTAACACAATTTTTATTAAATAAATTCAATCAATTTTTTAAATGAATATTATTCCGCTTGCTTGGAGAGAGGTGCAAGTTATAGACATTCAAAAGCTTGTAAGACCCGCGTCCGAATGTAATCGTGTATTCGGACATCGTGGAAGCAGCTGGAGAAGGTGCTTCTCCTTTGGCTTGTCGGATGGGTTGAGTCTAATGATTTGTTGTCAGATGCACAATTCGGCTTCCGTAGAAGCAAAGGAACGAATGACTGTCATGTGTTGCTTACTTCAGAAATTCAACTCACTTCAAATGGGCTCAGTATTTTTGGTCATTAAAGGCTCCACGACAAGCTCCACGCGAGTGGTTTTTCGCCAGTTTTTAATAACTACAGTGAACGTTCGCTAATTGGGTTTCTTCTAGTTGGGGCGCTTTTTAGTTGGGGGTTCGATAATTGGG
The DNA here is from genome assembly GCF_024139115.2 of Armigeres subalbatus. Lineage (NCBI taxonomy): Eukaryota > Metazoa > Arthropoda > Insecta > Diptera > Culicidae > Armigeres > Armigeres subalbatus. The sequence goes on along the minus strand of NC_085141.1, from coordinate 209,122,162 downwards.
GCGAAACCCAATTAAAAAGCAGCTAAACGTCAGAATGTGATGTCAAAAACGCGTTGACGTCTTGTTTCCGTGTTTGGTGGGATCGATATTTTCTGGCGCGTAAAAATTTCCTTTGTTCAATGCAAAAAGTAAACAACATTGACGCTTGTCAAAACGCCCCAATTAGCGAACGGCATTCGATAGTTGGGGTGAGGTCGTGCCCCAATTAGCGAACGATCACTGTATTTGTATAATTTGTTGTCAGAGAAGCGTATGAATTTTTCTTATCGTGAATTGACAACTTTGCGAATTAGTTACATGGGTCGAGCCAGCCACGGGCTGAAAATCTCGGTAATAATAATAATAATAATAATAATAAGTCTATAATAATAATTCGAGTCTGTACAAAGTACTGTCATCGGTAATAGCGAGGAGGGTGCAGAACCATTGCGACGTCAACAACCTGATGACCGAGGAACAAAAAGGTTGTCGACGTAACACTCGAGGCTGCAAGGATCAGGTCATCATTGATGCAGTCGTTGTTGGCCAGGCCACCCACAAGCAAAGAAACCTGAGCATGGCGTATATCGACTATAAAAAGGCATACGACTCAGTACCTCACTCGTACCTTCTTAAGGTGCTGCAGTTGTATAAGATAGACGGTAACGTCATCAGGCTAATGCAGCACGCTATGGGGATGTGGAGCACATCCCTACACATTACTGACGGAGAAAAGGTGTTACGGTCCAGGACTCTCAGCATCAGGAGGGGCATATTCCAAGGCGATACCTTTAGTCCTCTATGGTTTTGCCTTGCCATGAACCCTCTTAGCAGAGCACTCAACCAAAACAACTATGGCTATCATTTGAAGAGTGGGGAAAGGAGTACAAACATTACCCACACCTTCTTTATGGACGACTTGAAGCTGTTTGCGGAATCTGTGGAGAAGCTGCACCAATTTCTGCGGCTTGTAACGGTATTCAGCAACGACATCCGGATGGAGTTTGGTATCGATAAATGTCGATCCATACATCTACACCGGGGTCACCTGGTGGATGCCGACAGTTTCCGCGTCAACGAACAGGAGGAGATTCGAAACATGGTTGAAGACGAAACGTACAAATTTCTAGGTTTCCTGCAACTGAAAGGTATTCGCCATACGACAATCAAGAAAGAGCTGCAGGAAAAGTTCTTGCATCGTGTCAACGGTATTTTGAAGAGCCTCTTGTCGGCCGGCAACAAGGTGAAGGCGATAAACACGTTTGCTGTGCCATTGTTGACATACAGTTTCGGGGTGGTGAAGTGGACCAAGACTGACTTGGAGGCGTTAGAACGAGCAGTACGAGTGGCGTTCACTAAGCATCGCATGCGCCATCCAAAATCGTCCATTGAGAGAGTCACCCTGCCACGTACAGTAGGAGGAAGAGGCGTCACCGATATACAAACACTATGTGTTTCCCAGATCCAGCAGTTGCGAAGATACTTCGTGGAAAGCCAGAACCGCCACGAAATCTATCGCGTGTGAAGCTGACCACGGATTCAGTACCCTGCATCTGGCGCAGGAGGACTATCAGATGAATTGCGACAACAAATCTGTCGACGAGATGATCGCATCGTGGAAGCAGAAGGAGTTACATGGGACGCACCCCATCAACTGGAGCTGGAATATATCGACAAAGCGGCGTCGAATACGTGGCTGGTGCGGGTGAACTCTTCTCGAAACAGAAGGATTCATGGTAGCCATCCAGGACCGGGTAATTGCGACGAAGAACTATCGGCACTATATATTGCACGAAAACGTGGAGGACCGCTGCAGGAAGTGCAATTCAGTAGGAGAGACGATCGAACATATCGTGTCCGGGTGTTCAGCCTTAGCTGATTCAGCCTATCTTGGGCGTCATAACGAAGTAGCCAAGATTGTGCACCAACAGCTTGCTTTAAAGCACAACTTGGTTAACCAGTTTGTCGCCTACTACAAATATGTGCCTGTCCCGGTTCTGGAAAATAGTTTCGTGAAGCTGTACTGGGATCGCGAGATCATAACGGATGTCCTCATTCGTGCCAATCGGCCCGATATTGTGGTCTACGACAAAAGGATGAAGCGGGTAACCCTCATCGATATTGCTGTACCGCTAGACCATAATGTCCAAACAACATTCTCCAACAAGATAACGAAGTACCACGACTTGGCGGAGGAGTTGAAGCAGATGTGGCACCTGGAGGCCGTGCGTATAATTCCGGTTGTTATCTCAGCAACCGGAATCGTCCCGAAATCTCTTCTGAGATCCTTAGGAGAGCTGGAACTATCTCATAACCTCCATAGCATCCAAAAGACAGTGGTTCTTGGAACTTGCAGCATCGTAAGAAGATTCCTGAACCACCATAACTAATACATCCGGTGCAAACGTTTATTATAGGATTTTAAGTCAACCGGCGAATGAGATCCACAGAGCCTAATCCCCTTTGGCATTCAGATTGCACGCTTGCTGAGGAAGTGCCAAAACTCTATAATAATAATAGTTACATGGGTCTCCCCCAGGGCTCATATTTGAGCCCCCTTCTTAACAATTTTTATGTCAGAGACATTGACGAATGTCTCATGGAAAATTGCATGTTTTAAGACAGCTTGCTGATGATTGTGAACACTGCACTGTCTTTCAAGCGGAAATATTTGCCATCATATGTGGAATGCACTACAGCAATGCATTATGGGCAAAGTAATGTACTTCTGTTCAGGTAGCCAAACAGCTATAAAAGCTCGCTTCGGCCAACTCAAGGTCGAATTTAGTAATCGCATGTCGAGCACAAACTGAGAAACTGAATTCAATTAATACTTTTCACCTTATATGCGTACATGGCCATTCTTCCATAACTGGAAACGAATTGGCTGATGAGTAAGCTCGTAATGGAGCATTATTATTATTATTTATTCAAACTAAGGCCGAAGTGGCCTGTGCGGTATATAAGAGTCTTCTTCATTCGGCTCGGTCCATGGCTACACGTCGCCAACCACGCAGTCTACGGAGGGTCCGAAAGTCATCTTCCACCTGATCGATCCACCTTGCCCGCTGTGCACCTTGCCTTCTTGTGCCCGTCGGATCGTTGTCGAGAACCATTTTCACCGTTACTGTCCGACATTCTGGCTACGTGCCCGGCCCACCGCAGTTGTTCGATTTTTGCGGTGTGAAGGATGGATGGTTCTCCCAGCAACTCATGCAACTCGTGGTTCATTTGCCCCCTCCACGTACCGTCCGCCATCTGCACCCCACCATAGATGGTACGCAGCACTTTCCTTTCAAAAACTCGAAGACCACTTTATCACTTTATCACACTTGATAATGTGGTCTTCGATTAAGCTCCAAATACTAAACTATTGTACAATTAAAACTTTTGCTTCTCAATATCTCTCTCCGATGATTTGACGCATAAAGGAACCGATGTGATAAAAAGTATATGTGACCAGGAACTCCCGGAGTAACTTCCGAAGGAATTCCTGGAGGAACTTTCGGGGGAATTCCCAGAGGAACTTCCTCCAGGAATTCCCGGAGGAACTTCCGGAGGAACGGAGGAACCCTCCACCTGAGGCGACGCAGTGCAAAGCGGATGAATTTCCTTTGTAGAGCTTCAATTCGTTGAATTTCATTCTGGTAATATGGGGACCAAACGGAGACGAATACTCCAAAATGGGACGCACAATGGAGCAATATAGTGCCTTCAGACAGTATACGTCGTTGAACTGCTTTCCAAAGCGATGAAGCTTTTGACACAATATACGAAACGTGGTCCTTGTAGGTTAATTTAGAATCGATGAGTATTCCCAAGCCATTCACTGTTGATTCACGCTTCAGCGGTATCTCTCCAATTGCTTAGTCGAAATGGTAGGGCGAGTTTTTGCGTCTGAACGAAATAATCGAACATTTGGAGACGTTCAATGACATTCGATTGATGTGACATCATTCGGCAAAGGTCCCCAATTGTAGTTGCAGAAATGCTCCATCATTAGGCTCTTTTATCGCAAAATATAGCTTTAGATAATATGACAGTTTTAGACACTTCAAAACAAGATGCACATCATTCATGTAAAGCAGGAATAAGAATGGACCGAGGTGGCTGCCTTGAGGAACACCGGACCCAACTAAAAACGGTGAAGAAACGTGGTCTCCGATTTTAACAGACATGCTGCTTGGTTAGAAACGAGCGAAGCCAAATAAGCATGTTACCATTCATGCCAAGTTTGTCAAACTTGGCAACTGCAATTTCATGATTCATTTTATCAAACTCCGCTGATAAATCCGTGTAGATGGCGTAAACCTGATGACCTATTTCAATTTGGCGTATCAAATACGAGATGAAGCACGTCAAATTGGTAGTTGTTGAACGCTTAGGCATAAATCCATGCTGTTCCGGTGAAATATAATTCGAGTAGCAATGAACTAGCTTATGAAGTACGATTAGCTCCAGCAGCTTCGAGGTGGCACTCAACGCGGCTATACCACGATAATTAGAGACAGTTCGCCTACAGCCTTTTTTGAATACTGGAAAAATATACGAATGCTTCCAGCAGTTTGGGAAAACTCCTGTGGTCAATGACAGATTGAAAACTTTTGTTAGCGGTGATGCAAGAGAAATAATGCAACGCTTCAGAACCAGTGAAGGAATATTGTCGGGTCCACATCCAGTAGACGATTTCAGTTCCTTGCCAGCTGCAGTTACCATATCCTCGGTGATAGCAATCGGTTGCTCGGAATTCTGTAAACAGGGAACGTTCGCTGTAGCAGTAGTAACATCTTGTGAATTGAGCTGCTCATTGTTGAAAACGTTGCTAAATTGTAGACGAAACATGTCTGCAATACTTTCGGTAGAGTTGGCTTCTATCAAACCGTTAGTCATCGTCGGAGGCAATCCGAACTCTTTCTGTTGATCGTTGACGTAACGCCAAAAACTTTTTGGGTTGGCTTTAAAGCGACGTTGCAGATCATCCTGATGAGTATTATACAAATAATCGTTATATTTCTTGTACTCAGTATTAGATTTAACATATCGCGATCTTGTGGATTCTGTTCTATGTTTGTTGTGTTGTCTTAAAGCTGTCTGCTTGAGCCTTTTGAGTTTTTAAGAAAACGATTAGAACGATTAGCTGGTTTGGCCGGAGTTGGCCGATTAGTTTTAGGAACAAACTGATCAACAGCATAGAGCATAATTCCTGACAGAGTCGATGCTGCCAAATTACAGTCACAGTCTTGAAATATGCCATCCCAGTCAACGTGTGATAAAAAATCATTCATGCCAATGTTGTTGAACTGTGCAATCTGTACAAAGTTCATTGCTAACGAAGCATAGATCGAGAATGCGATTGTTTTCGATGTCCATTATTTGTCCGAGGCCAGCAGTACTGAATGCATCAAGTAACTCTCGTGATGTTTGACTGATGAAGGATCGAGATGAAATCGGAAAAAGGGAACCATAAGAATTTCGTTTCCATGAAATTGAACTCAAATTGAAATCCCCTAAAACAACGATGTTATCTCTTGGTGTCAACTGCGAAACGATCCAGTTCAGAGGGTTGAGATATTTTTCAATTAAGTTATCGTCGTTGACTCTATCAGGCGGAAAATAAACAACAGAGAGGTAAAGCGTGGCATCGATAGTAGAAGTAGCGACCCATATTTGCTCAACTTCTAAGCCGGATGGAGGATCCAGCTTACGGGACTTGAAGCTTGAACGAACAGCTAGCAGGACGCCGCCCCCGGTGAGTTTACGGCTATTTGACGGCGAGCGATCTTGTCTGTACAAGTATGATGCATCAAATAACAAATTCGATGTGGTTTTCTCGTTGAGCCAAGTTTCGGAAAAAGCATAAATGTCGTAACACCCATCGCTGACTGCCAACTTATAATCGGCAAGTGAACTGTTGATTCCACCAACGTTTTGGTAGTACAGCAAAACGTTTGCGGAAGTTGTTGCATTATTTGCATGGGAGGTGATTGCGCGCCGTGGATGACGAGCTTCGGTGGTGTTGCGACGTGTTGAGTTGGAGATGTAAGTACTGCTGGGTAAGGATATGTTTTCAGGGCGGGCAGTGTTCTCATTTAAACCGTACTTGCCAGATTCTGCAAGGTGGAAGCCCCTACCACCTGACCCATTCACAGGACCAGGACGACTGTTAAACGCTGGCTGGATGGTCAGGACTGTGATGGGAGGTTCCGGGACTTCCAAAGGACTTATTATCAGGCGTCCCGGTTGTTGAGCTATTGAGGAAATGTCTTCAGAGCGAGCGGTGTCCTTGATTAGATCGTACTTGCCTGGTAACGCGAGCAGGAAGCCCCAACTGCCTGACCCAAACACAGGACCAGGACGGCTGATGTACGTTGGCTTCATTGTCGCGACTGTGATGGGGGGCTCTAGGGCTTCCAAAGTGCTTTCTGTCATGCGTCCTGGGTGGTGGGAAATTGGAGCCAAATCGGTGATATTGGAGCTGCGGGATGAAATGTCTTCAGAGCGAGCAGTGTTCACAATCGAGTAATACTTGCCTGATTGCACAGGCTGAAAGCCCCTTATACCGGACCCATACGCAGGACCAGGATGACTGATGAGCGCTGGCTGGAAGGTCTCGACTGCAATGGGAGGCTCCGGGGCTTCCAAAGTGCTATATGTTGTGCATCCTGGTGAGGAGAGCTGATTCTTTTCGGTGGAGATTTTGCTGTTTAAGAGTTGTTCGGAAGACGTACAAAGGATCCATTTATTTGATTCAAATCAAAAGGGCGTACAGTAATCCCTTCCGGCCAATACCATGCGTCGCTGATAACGTTTGAAAATGTTCTACAAACTGATATTTTAAAAGACACGAAAGAAAGATCTCTTATGTTTTTGCCTCGAGGAACTAGTTTTGTCATTTTTATTAGGGACGGGTGTGCATTCGAAATGTCGGAGGCGTAAATTTTTACGTCCTCTTCACTTTGATCTGGTTCAAAGGGTGTTACGTAGAAAGATTCGAGATCGTTGGCCTGGAGATCACTATTAGCAACTTTCAAACCCGAATTTATATGTTTAGTCTTACTTCCGTTGAGTTGCCCCGAGGAATCACCCGACGCTTCGAGATTGTTGGAGCCAATATTGCTTTGACCGAATCGCGTGCTGACTAAATCTGCGCTGGTGGACGGCCGCATTGATTTATGAGATGAAGCTGCTGGGATTGAGATATTCATTCGGGGTAGGTTGAGGTTGTTCGAGGTCTTGGGTGATTATTAATTATTTGAACGCGTTTGATTGCCTCGATGATGAACTTCTCCGGAAGATGAGCGATTGACTGAGCTGTTGACTTCATCCAACACTTCGAAAAAAGAAGTTTCATCGCAGGATCTTGAACGATTTATTGGGTCAGCATCATCCATACAGTGATTTGTTGATCATGTGAAGATTTTCGCCATAATTACCCAGACGCGTGTCCATAGAATCAGTACGGATCAGCAATTCGCGTAATGCCTTCATTATCGTTTTTTCACGGTCGTATATGGATGGCTCAAAATTTAGTCGACAAGTCTCGCAGAACCAAAGAAGTCCTACTTTGGCAGTCCATGAGGCATAGTGCGACTTGTGTAAACCAACGCAGGAGTAATGGACAATTGTTCCACACGTTCCGCTGCAGACGATGCTTTTTCCAAAGTCTAAGGAGCTTGAACATATTTGGCAGCATTCCATTGGTGTATAAAGTTCAGCAAACTGACGGTGCGATAACGTGGATGATGAATCGCATTCAAGTGCAAATTAGGAAAGTCGCCTACAAGTATGCAACCACCAAACCACGGTCACCAAAGTGTATAATTTTTGCTGGCAAATGGCGCTCCGAAAAACCAACAGCGAGTGGGTATTACTGTATAAGGCAATAACAATAACACATTCACCGAACAAAAAAGCACTATAAATCACTATTTGACGCACTCGGTTCACCCAAACAAATATTTGAAAGTACGAAACAGTTCAAATACGACACATTGAATACAAAACAGTGATTTTTTACATTCGATGCACGGCGGGCCAGCGATAATTGAATTCCCGGACTTGAGCGACTTATTTGTCTTATTTGTCTTATTTACACCAGCACCACTGTTATCACCCAAATACTTTTCAAAGCTTGTGTGGAAACCTTGTACAGAAATCCTTTTACGATATTTTCTAATGTTGTTCTAGAAACGGCTCATGTTTTCATTTTCCAAAACCAGCTGGAGTTTGTTTATTTTAAGTTCTTCATTGCGTGATTGGTCGGCACTGTTGCTGCTCTCTCGCCAAACCACTGCATAAGTGATACATTTCTTTCCATTTGTTGCTAATTCCTTTTGTTCTCCGTTTACGGCAAATTCTCAAGCAATTGTAAACTGCATATTGCAAATTTTGCGCCGTGTTCGACTCCCATGCAAAAAATATTGTCCCACCAAAATATGTTCCCACCAGTTTCTCCATATATGGATGACGTCTGTACTGCAAGAAAGAGCTGTTTGGGGTGTGAGATAAGGTGCAAGAATGGTGTTTTGGATTGTGCTTTTGCTAATTTCTATACAGTTGGGGGTGTGAGCATTTGTTTTGGTACTTCGACAAACTTGCACGGTAGTCTATTCTTCGGTGAGAAAAGCAATAATGATAAAATAATTTTGTCGACACTGACAGCGTCATTCTGGCGGGCTGAAATGGGCAATTTTCTCTCTCAGAGAGTGCTACCACGTGCTTTTTTAACGGAAAACCCTTCCCTCAGACCTTGATAACATAAACGAAAAATTAAAAAAAAAAACAAAATACTGAATAAGTTTTAAAGTTGGGAAGGAAATACGTATCTATTGAGACGAAAATGTTGATGAATTGAAAGGAAGAAAAAATCGTGTTTTTATACTAATGTATATTCTGCTAGAACTCACATATAAAAATTGAGGAATTTTCGACATTTTATTTTTACTGGACTATTTTACCCCACTCTCCCCTAATGAAAAATTCTGATTTTTTATTTCTATATAGATAAAAGAAACATTGACAGTTTTACCCAGATCGGAAAACATCAACATAAATAGGTTCGAAATTTGTGCGAACTTTCTTTCAATCAAACAATGCTGCAGACAATTGTGATTTTCTTAGATGTTCTTAAGTTGGCGCTTCTGCATTATATATGAAATGAAAACTCTTTAGCTCCTTTATTGCCCTATGGGTTTAGTTTTTCATCCTAGATCTGTTGGTGAAAAATATTCCCTTCGGAAAACGACCATTTTTTTATCGAAAAAGTCCATTTTCTCCTATAGTGAACAATTTTATAACCATATTAATTACTCGGTATAAAGTACTAATTGAGCACAAGAATCGAGCAAAATTTCAATAAAATCGGTCAGTCACCACCAAAGTTATTGCACTTTTGTTTATTTTGGCGATTTTCTAACAATAATTTTAAAGGATCGTTTTACCCCACTTCCCCGCAACGAAAAAATCTGAAATATTACAAAATGTCTTCTTTTACATATATGAACAAATCCTGAAAATTTCATCCAAATAGGAGAACATCATTGCAAAGTCTCTTGGAAAGGGGGTCGCGCTTCTCGCGAACTGGCTCTTAAGAGTAAGGTGTTCTAATTCACTATACATTCATGCGAAACATCTATTTTTCAACCAATCAGCGCTCAAGTGATGACAAACATGTGTTACAAATTGCGAACATTAGCAAGAAGGTAGAGTTTACCTACCGTAGGCAGAAGGGACTATGTCCAAGTGCTTGGCGATCCCTCCCCAGGCCAACTGCGAGTTGTGGTGCCTGCCTAGGATGTGGTGGGATTCTACATTGGGCTCTGCTGAACTTCTATAAAAACAAAGTTAAAAGACTCCACTCTTCCATTTGCTTCCACTACATATAGTGGAAGTGCTAATATAGTGCTAACGGCTGACAACAACGTTAGTCGTGAAATACGAAGGCGCATCATCTGTGGAAGTCGGGCCTACTACGGGCTCCAGAAGAAACTGCGGTCGAAAAAGATTCGCCACCGCACCAAATGTGTCATGTACAAGACGTTAATAAGACCGGTTGTTCTCTACGGACATGAAACATGGACAATGCTCGAGGAGGACTTGCAAGCACTCTGAGTATTCGAGAGACGGGTGCTTAGGACCATCTTTGGCGGTGTGCAAGAAGACGGTGTGTTGCGGCGAAGAATGAACCATGAGCTCGCCCAACTCTACGGCGAACCCAGTATCCAGAAGGTAGCTAAAGCCGGAAGGGTACGATGGGCAGGACATGTTGTAAGAATGCCGGACAGCAACCCTGCAAAGATGGTGTTCGCTTCCGATCCGGCAGGTACGAGACGGCGTGGAGCGCAGCGAGGGAGATGGGCAGACCAGGTGCAGAACGACTTGGCGAGCGTGGGGCGTATCCGAGGATGGAGAGATGCGGCCTCGAACCGTGCATTGTGGCGTCAAATTGTTGATTCAGTGTTATCTGTTTAGATGTTAACTAAATAAATGAAATGAATAAATGAACATATAGTGGATGTAAAAGTAATAGTAAAGTCTTTTAAGTTTTAGCTTTGTAATATTTTCCCCTAAGACGCTCAATATTAATTAATTATTATATAAAAAGCTGCATGTAAACGCAAACAGGCTCCGTCAAAGCGACCGTGTGCCGCTCAAAACGCACAAGCCCAAGTCCTGGTGTAAGATGAGACCCTACACAGACCTGACACGACGGCCCTCCGACGAGACAGTAGGTTTGCGCAAGCCCAATAAGCCGCCTTTAAAACTAATAACTACGAACCACATAGAAGAAAATACGACCAAGTTGCATCTGATGTTTTGACCATCCATCGTTCACACCGCGAAAATCGAAAGACTGCGGTGGGCTGGGCACGTAGCCAGCATGTCGGACAGTAATCCGGAGAAAATGGTTCTCGACAACGATCCGACGGGAACAAGAAGGCGAGGTGCGCAGCGGACAAGGTGAATCGATCAAGTGGAGGACGATTTGCGGACCCTCCTCCTCAGACTCCGTGGTTGGCGACATGCAGCCATGGACCGAGCTGAATGGAGAAGACTTTTATGCACTGCACAGGCCACTCGGGTCTTAGTTTGAAAATAAATAAAAAATAAGAGTTTATAATAGCAGCCACACAACCTCGCGAGTAGTGCAAAAGAACGAAACCACATGCGTAACCAAGGAATGCGCGCATGTTGAAAATCTATTGTATACATTTCCTGGGAAAAAATCAACCGATTCATAAGGATGCTTTCGCTTGATTTGTTCGCTATTAAAATTCATTATTTAAACTGCAATTATTTTCATTACAAAATTGACGCGAGGAGTGTTTCCATAAGTTGGTCGATTTGGCCTGTCTGATTCACTCCAGAATTAATGATTAATTGTGCAATCGATCGGGCGTCACCATCTTTTTCATCCTCATCACCAATGCCGCGGCGTGCATAGGAGGACACTGGTCGAAAATTTAATTAGAGTTCAGTTTATTTAATGGAAAATTAAATTGGAACTCTCTTCTACATACGCAAATGATTCTATACCGTACTGTTACAATATTTGTTTATGGTTCTTTTGGTAGTTATCAATTATTTGTTTAAAAAGCAGGCGTTTCATAGAACTGGGCTGATATATGTACTCTTTTTCATCAATTGAGGTATGTAATTGAAGGTAATAGGATTTTGCTGACAAAAAGCGGTTCAGGACGGTGCATTTTTCGTTTTGGCTGTTAACCCGAAAGCAGACCATTCGTTGGGCCCACAACAAAAGCCGGGGATCAAATATTAATTATTCAAGTTTGCGGATAATTATTTTTTGTCATTTGAATGAAAATAAATTTCGCTCAATAATTGAGCGTGATCCATTTAACCAATCGCTTCGGATTAAATAGAACACATTTTTTTCATAATTACTTTTTTATGCTCATCAGACACCCTTGGGGACATATTTCGCACCCATCAACAGCATCGCTGCACTGAGAGAATATTATCGGCATCATCATTAGCTTCATCGGCGATGGATGGCACGGCAATGAGTTCCACTCGTCCCACCGGATGCTGCGAACAGTGAGAAAGATGTCACGCTTTTGTACGAGACTCGTTCACACTGGGTATTGTGTGCGGTTGGTTCAAGTGTGGTTTTAAAATGTTTACTCGTTGGCTTTGCCAACCATAAGTGCATATGTGATCAACCAAGCTTCCGGCACTGATGGTACGCTGATGTGTTTATCATATAATGAAAACAATAATGTGGACGTTTTTGTTCAAAGAGCGTGGCGTCATGGAAACAAATTCGGTCTTTATGAAAACCAACATAAACTAAAATTTAAAACTTTTAAGGACAAATGTATTGGAATCCAAACATGCTTTCATTCGCGTTCTCAGTTTTTTTTTCTAATGCGACCAATCCGTTATTTTAATTTGGTGTGCAAGGCAAGGTATTTTGGGTTTCAAGTATAAATATTTTCGTATGTTTATTTTTATTTTATTTTCGTATGTCCATCGGATCCTTAAGTCTACATGGACAACTCCTCATAAAAATACATACAAATTTTGATCTTCTTAATCTATCGGAAAAACGGCTGGATGGCTCATTGATCTCGAAGAGGTATTCCACTAAGGTGAACGTCCTTATGCAAGCGCATATCGGTTCGTTATAGCCGAATGAAGTCATGTGGAAACTGGGCACAAGCAATGTATAATGCCGCAAATTTCTACTCGGTATACGAAAGCTTAGCATCGATCTCGCAAATTTATTGGCAAATTTACTGGATCTCGCCAAGGTAAATCTCGCAGCGCCTTGCGAATGAAGCGCTTCTGCACATACGTTCAATTCGGAGGCTCCACGAAACTTGATGCGGTAGCCAAACAACTGAAGCATTCTCAAGCAACACTTGGCAATATTGTTTACAAGCTTGTTTCTATGGCACCACTCGGAAAACTGATCTAGAAGACTTTGTAGACGCCAACAGTCCTCAACGGATTTCACAACAAGATACAGCTTTAAATCGTCAGCATACAGCTTGCAATCAGCTCCCAAAAGCATCGTTGAAGAAGAGCGTGAACAATAAGCATGGATTTTTCCTAATAGATCGGTCGCGACCAACTTGACAGAATTCACAACAACTTGTATTGAGGCTTTTGACAATGGGCGGCAAGTGGATGCAGTATACTTAAATCTTAAAATTGCTTTTGACCGAGTGAATCATCGTATTCTACTTGGCAAACTTGAGAAGTTGGGAGTTTCCACTGCGTGTGTTGATTGGTTTCGATCTTACCTGACGGATCGAAAATTGCGTGTGAAAGTCGGATCATCTCTTTCGGATCCCTTCGTCACGCCATCTGGTGTACCACAAGGGAGTAATCTAGGACCATTATTGTTTTCGATATTCGTCAACGATGTGACACTGGTGCTACCACCTGGTGTGAGACTGCTCTATGCTGACGATGCAAAGCTTTACATTGTTGTCAACAGTCTTGAAGACTGCATTCAACTACAAATGCTTTTAACCCGTTTAGAGGGGTGGTGCGTGCGTAACTGCTTGTCACTCAGTATCCATAAATGTCAGACAATAACGTTCAGCAGAAAACAAAAACCTATTATCTATAATTACACGCTGTCTGGGACAGTTCTTGAGCGAGTGAACCACATCAGGGATTTAGGAGTTACACTTGACGACGCACTAACCTTCCGTTTCCACTACGATAACGTGATTTCTAAGGCAAACCGACAACTTGGCTTTATAATGAAAATCGCCAAAGGATTCCGTGACCCTTATTGCCTGCGATCACTATATTGTGCGCTTGTACGATCAATTTTGGAATTTGCTGTCACTGTCTGGTGCCCTTACCAAACCACTTGGATTTCGAGGATCGAATCTGTGCAAAAAAGTTCGTGCGCTTTGCATTGCGCAATCTCCCTTGGCGTGATGGCCAACATTTCACTCCGTATGAAAACCGCTGTCGGTTGCTTGGACTGGATACCTTAGATGTTCGACGCCGTGTGGCACAGGCCATGTTCGTAGCGAAAATCCTGAATGGTGCTTTTGACTCTCCAGCAATACTTAACAGGATGAATTTTTACGCTCCTATGCGTCCGCTGAGGAGGAGGGATTTCATTCAGCTTGGTACTCGAAACAGTCGTTACGGTCAGCATGATCCAGTTCGATATATGTCGTCCAGTTTCAACGAAGTGTTCCATCTCTTTGATTTTAATCTATCGCCAGCTACTCTACAGCGAGTTTTTACAGCATACTTTCGTGACACAAATTGACACTACAACCATAGATTACTTAGTTCAGTTTTATTATAGTGATGTATTTCGTGTGTATTATGATTGATGTGTTATGTGTATGTGTATATAATGATTAGATAACAATAGTTTTTACCCTTTTACCCTTATAGTCATTGAGACAACAGATGTCAGATGACAATTGTTATGAAATAAAAGAAATAAATGAAACAAATAACGGTCCCAGATTACTGCCTTGTGGGACTCCAGATTTATTGGAGAACGCTCTGATGAAATACTGTTGTCAAGCATCACCCGCAAAACTCGTTCCGATAGATAGAAACTAAACCATGACACTAATCGTGAAGAAACACCAAGGCGAGATACACATAACATAGGATCAAACACCAATCAAATTCAAACAAAGATCAGGTAGCTATCGGAAATGGTCGGTGCGTGGTTCAACTGTTTCCTGAGTATGATGTTCCCGCTTAAGCCGCTTGAACGTCCAATTGAATAGGCCTCTGGAATCCACAACTGGAGGATCATTTTATTATTTGGTGAGCTCATTTCATGCTATTAATGTATAACTAAAACATTCCGTTTTGATGCATTGCGATGTTGTATGCATGTATGCATTACTCAGTCTTACATTTCACGCTACATTCACACCAATTTACAAACTAACCTTCACCCGTTTCGTTTCATTTACACCCGCTTTTTTCGTGAAGTGCGTGCAAAATATGTGTGAATCAATACATATCTAGGTGGAATCAAATCAAATTTGAGTAATGTTGCACATAAAGCCTCAATCTGTCACACTTCTTTAATCAACACTTTTAATTGAGAAGAAATTTATTTAAAAAAATTACTTACGGGCTCTCAATTGGAAAAAAAATAAATAAGGGGGGAAGGGGCATTTAATATATTTTCTTTTCTTTCTCGTTTCAGAGAGCGAACAATGGCGCTTAAACCTAGGCTATTTAGCCAGGGCAAGTTTAATAGCTTTGTCCCATCCCAGGAAAACCATCAATGGAGTGATACAATTTTCTTAGCATGGTCACTCCCAACGTATGTTTAAAATTATTATATCATTTGCTTATGATGATATTCCTAAACTATATCCCCTACCAACCATCCAACTCCTTGACATCTATGAGGGCGTCGGTGAGTCGCTGGCCTCTCGATAAGTAGATGTCATATCATCATTTCCTCCCTTTCCCTAGTAACGGAGAAGATGGGCGTGATCAGCAATGGTAGCTTTTATGCTTTATCGCTTTGGACCTCTAATTGGGTTGCTATCAAATCCCAAAAAGTAATCCATAAGCAATTGGAGTAAGAAAGTTAAAGAATATACATGACAGCTATCAGTATGCAATCTACGAAATACTCCGTTACAACGCAACGCAACGCAACGCAACGCAAGTGAAAGGTTTTACTTCCTGCTCCTTAGAACAGCTGTGAAAACCACAATAAAATTTGTTATAATCATCAAAATTGATTAATCCATAATAGGAACGCATGCACCAGTTATGGCACTATTCTTAATTTTGGTTCCCTATTTGGCAAATCCCATTGTTTTCTTATGGGATTGGCCAAATAGGGACCACTAGTGCGACAACTGGTGCAAAGGACGTCAAAAATCAATTTTTACAATTATGCTTTGCTTGTTTAGGTGGAGATCAAAGGTTTTATCGTATCATATGAATATGCTTTATCGATATGAACTTGGGTTGCGGCGATTTGATTGGCCATTTGGCATATAAAGCACTAGTGCGACAACTGGTGCTATAGCCACAACTGGTACATCTAGCCTATGTGTAACTCGGGTAGCAAAAGTTGTACCCTTATAATACTTTTTATTTGTTATACGGAACATCGAAACGTCAGAAGATAGTATAACAGTCTTTGATCTAACAAGGGATCACGCGACTCATATTGTATATCTGAATACGATTCGCGTTGGAATTATACAAAAGATTTTCCCTAATGGCGTTGGGTGTTTTGGAGCTGAAATAGTTTTTTTTTATAATTAATTGGAGATTGGGGTAAACAATATTAAAGTAGAAAAGAAAGGAGTTTAGGGTATGTAACTGATTTAATATTGTATTGATATTGATTCGACAAACTCGAACAAAATCCATTCGTGCTCCGCGCACGGGCTGTTAACCAGTAAACGATGAATTTTTTTGGTGTTTGGTTGAAATATTATGTTTTTATTCGAAAAACATGTCAAATGCTCATTCATTGCCATGAGCATATTTATTAATCGCATTTCTCCAACATTTCCCATGTGTGGCGTTTCTCCCAGTGGTGTGGCATCGCACCCGAATTTGACTTTTTTTTTCTAAACTAAAAAACTTCTTTTTTCCTTAAACTATCAATAACAGCAAGTAGAGTTTCATTTATCGGATTATTTTGAAGAAATATCGATTTTTAAAAAGGTGATGCCTCACCTGGATTGTTCAATGCACATTTTTGATGTTTTCTGTTTCCTTTTCACATGTCATTAAAATTGCTCTACTTTTGAAAAGAGATAACATTAATATCGTACATCGTAATAACATATTCAGATTACGTGCTTCATGGCATGATAAAGATTATCTTGATTTTAACGTTGAATCATCACATTTTCGTTTTAAATGATATCCAAATTGGAAACACCTCATAGTTGCGATGCTCTCCTGCATTATGATAAGCGAGTTTGCTTTCGTACGATTGAAAATTATAATGTTGCTTCTAATCTATCTATTTTGTGATTATTGCGCATCGTAGACAAACATTGATGTATCCCTCGTCATCCTTTCGAAAAAAAAACGAAGACTGCGTATATAAAGATTCGTTCCCAATGTAGAACAGTTATAAGGGATATACTTTTCAACACATGTTGAAGAAAATCTAGATTTTTACGATGCTGACTCAAAAAGATTATATCAATTTTAGAGGAATTTTATTTTTGTATGATAAATAAGTTAAAATGGATAAAAGAGGAACATTTCATCAAAAATCGCCTGAAGATAGAAGTTTACCCTACAAATAAATCAAATTAGATTTCATCAAATATAAATGTGGGAGAATCGGGTAGCCCCTCGGCAAAAATGTTCGAAAAAGGACAGTTCTGATCAAGCCACCGTACTGGTGACCACGTATGTGCGTGTTATTATTCAATTACTTTAAATAAAGATAAGATTTTGTTATTCTCTCAACTCTAAACCGTTCCATTCTACATGGGGGCTCAACCGGAATGGAGAGTTGTTGAGACAGTGCGCTGTAATTGAAGTGTGATTAAAATAATTCGCGAATACGAAGTCGCGAATCACAAGTGAAACGAGGAGAATCGGTCGATTCAAGATGGAGGGCGACGTTGCAATTTTGTGCGACACGTTCACCAAGCTTGGCATACAACGAGAGTGCGAAAAACGAGGATTGCCGATGACGGGAAATAAAACGACCATGGCGAAACGGATCATCACTCACGACAAGACGATGGCTGAAAACGAAGATGCTTCTGAAGCTAACGACGCGGCGCAAGGTCGCAATCACCACGACGAGGATGTAAAAGTTGGAAACGATGAACGACGCGCCGACGACGACGGCTCAGTCGACGAAGTTGATGATGATTACGGCTTGAACGACGAAAACGATGATTCCAACGACGATGCCAATAACGAATCGGATGACGGCGAATTTTTTACACCAGCGGCGATTAGAAAGAGAGAAACATCTACACCGAAGAGAATTCCACTCGCACAACAGGAGCAGCGACCATACTCATTCCGTGATGTCGAGGACAGCATCGAAGCGTTTGGTGCAGACGACGGACAGGATGTGAAAATTTGGATGAACCAGTTCGAAGCTATGTCGAAAATAGCATTCTGGAATGACGAGCAGAAGATGTTTATGTGCAGGAAAAAGTTGGTCGGAACGGCACGGAGATTCGTATTTTCCCAGCACAACTTGACAACATTCTCGAAGCTAAAGACTGCCCTTGTTCGTGAATTTTCCCTTTGTACGGGCAAGCGATGTCCACCGTGTGTTGGCAGGACGTAAGAAGAAGTTGACGGAATCGACGCGAGACTATGTGTACGAAATGCAACGAATTGCCCTCGCGATCGATTTAGATGAGCCTAGCATCTGTGAGTACATCGTCGACGGAATAACGGATGACGAATTCCATCGATCCCTTCTGTACGAAGCCAGCACTATCCGTGAGTTGAAAGAGAAGTTGCTCAATTTCGAGAAAGTACAGCGGAAAGCGGAACGCAAATCGAAGCCTGACGACGGCGTCTGCCGAAAGAAAGAGCGCACAAAATCAGAATCAACGAAGAGCGGCAAGTTCGACGCGAAGCGCAATTGCTTCAACTGCGGTGAAGCTACTCACGTAGCAAACGAGTGCCCACAAAAAAGTAACGGACCGAAATGTTTTTGTTGTAACTTGTTCGGTCATCTGTCAAAAGATTGCAGCAAAAAGAAGGAGAAAAAGGAGAGTGACAAAAAAGTGGTATCCAAAGTGAATGTGGTGCAAGCCGACGGCAAACCTTGTTTGACAATAAAGTTGTTCGGTCGCAACTTTTCCGCGATAATCGATACCGGGAGTGAAATTTCGTTGATTCGGCGGGATTTGTGGACGGATTTACCGGAATCCTGTCCAGCGTTAAGAAAATCATCGATGAAAGTACGCGGCTACGGTGGCAAAGTGAACATGGTTTGCGGTGAAACAGATCTCGACGCCAAAATTGAACATGAGAATTACTCTATGCGTTTTTATGTCGTGCCGGTCGAAGCTATCGACATGCAGCTGTTGATTGGAATGGATTTCCTAAACAGTGATTCGATTACTCCCGACGGTGCGCGTGTGAAAGTTTTCAAAAAAAGTCCGAGATCAGGACCCGTGTGATGCTAAATGGATCCGTCGTGTGGGGTACATTGGTGAAGACGAAATTTCGGTACCGTACAAATACCGCGAAGAAGTTTTGGAATTAGTTGAGAACTACAAGTCGAGTGAGTCGGCGGTTGCAGCCAATGAATTATCGATTAAACTAAAGGATAACGTTGTCGTATGCGAAAATCCACGTCGCTTGGCGCAGTTGGAAAAGGAAGTGGTGAAGAGACAAATCATTGAATGGATAGTGGCATAGTGGCCATCCGAAAGCGAATATGCAAGTCCGGTTGTTTTTGTTCCGAAGAAGGACGGATCATACCGTGTTTGCATCGATTACCGCGAACTGAATAAAAAGGGGTGCGCGACAAGTTTCCGATGCCCAACGTAGAGGAGCAAATCGATCAGCTTTCGGGAGCTTGCGTGTACACGACGCTCGATCTGAAGAATTCGCACTTTCATATACCGGTGGATGAAAATAGTCACAAGTACACAGCGTTCGTGGCGAGTGACGGACAATATGAATTCCTTCGAGCACCGTTTGGATTGTGCACCAGTGGTAACGCGTTCAATCGATTCATCACCACGGTGTTCAAAGATTTGATTAATGACGGGTCGATTATGGCATTCGTGGACGACGTCATCATTCCGTCAGGTGATGAAAACCAAGGATTAGAAGTGTTGAAACGTATACAATTTGGAAGCAACTGCTGCAAGCTCGCTGCGCTTGTGTCCAGTTGGTAAGGGCATATCGTCCTGCCTACACTGGGGCGTTTTGGCCAGTGAAACATGTTTTCGAAAATCGTTACATTTTTGAAGATGGAAGCAATTTTATATCATATTAACCACTGAGAAAAGTAATTTTGTTGCCCAACTGAGTGTTCCAGTGCAAGTTTTGCGGACAGTATGCCAGAGTCGCTCCAGAATGTTGAGCAAACAAACATGAAAAGTTACATCAAAACTGTAACTTTTTGTATTTTGCTATTATTTTCATTGTGTAATACAAAAATACTTCCACATTCACATAGTATGATGGGTTTACAAATACTTATAGGTACCAACTGTTTTTGACCCTTAATTAGTTATAGTTTTCTAGAAGTCAAAGGGGGGCGTTTTGGCCAGGTGGGGCGCATTATACCGTCTTACCCTAACAGTTTTGGCTCATCAAAAGGGGGTCAACTTTTGGATTAGATTTTGTTCGAAGATCCACTTATGTTATGTGCGAGATAACTTGCACAGAAGGATTGTGTGATCAATTTTGTCAAACGCTGCTTTCAAATCCATACTATCAATGCAGTTTGAAGTGAAGTTGATCAGATTCGTTGTTACAGATCTACCTGGCATAAATCCGTGCTGATCAAAGGAAATATAATTCTAAGCTCGATCCAATAGAGCACCACTCACAATAATTTCAAAATGTTTTGACGATGCAGACAAATTTGTTATTCCGCGATAATTCGTAACATTTCGTCGATCACCATCCCTAAAAATGGGGCAAACATACGATTGCTTCCATACGCTGATGGGAAACTTTGCTTGTTCAAACGATCGATTAAAAATATCACATAAAAGTTAGCCCAAGTTATTGACGGAGCGCCGAAGCACTAATGCGGGTGAACCATCCAGTCCCGGGGAAAATGAGCATTTCAGTTTCTTTGCCGCCATTACAACTATTTCCGATGGAACGCACACACGGTCAAGCAGTTTGACCAACATTGACTCCAACAGCGGCATGAACAATCAATTTATTCGATCAACAATATTTTTTAGCATTAGCATTAGCATTAGCATTGTTACGGTGTAATTCGTAGATTGGGTACTAGTGATACTCATGTTTTTCTTTTGAGATCCTTATCTAGAATGCTAACAGAAATCAAGAAGGGGAGTGGTCCTTGATTCCAGTCTTAAACAAAAACAACAAAAGCATGAGGATTACTACTCCTGGCCACGCCCATCTTCACCGTAACTAGGGAGAGGAAGGAAGTGTTGATGTTGTACTTACTTAACGAGAGGCCACCGACTTAGCGACACCCTCATAAGTACCACGGAGTTGGATAATGAGGAAGGTATTCGTTGGGTCAGGATTTGCCTGTAGCTGGCAATGTAACCGTGGTAGATCTTACCCCGTAACATACCACGTAAAGGTGTCTACCCAGCATTACGGGTAATTTATTCGATCAACAATATCACACACGAACGCCTGAAGCGCCAACTTGAGCACCAATTATCAAAAAATGCTCAAACACGTTCGGCGAACCTTGACTCCGCCCCCGACAATTCAAACCAAAATCAAACCGTTTTAAATTTTTCCAACCTAGCCGCCAACTGTCAAATGGTTGTTCGAACAACCAAAGCAACAATCGAAGCGTTTTCTTGGGGGCGGAGTCAATGTTCGTCAAACTGCTTGACTGGTGTGTACGATGTATGATGTAATAACAAATATTCCCAGACCAACCAAACCATAGGGGATCTCAGCCGTAATATTCTCAGCCTCCTGTTGAGAAGTAAATCCAGCCGTATAAACATCAGCAAATTGTCTAGCAAACAACTCACTGGCTTCCGAAGTTGTTCCGATGTTGATTATGGTTCTAAATGAAATCGTTCTGATAATGATTTTCACTCCTAATTTCTTCATATATTATAGATTTTATGATGTCTCCGAAGTCGATGGGTCAAAAATAGAAGGGAATGGCTGCGATAGACCAAATCATGTATCCAGTAATGCCACTAACGGACATAACTTTTTATCATGATTAAGCTGCGTATTAATTTTCTGTCGATATTTGGTGAAATATTTGCAGATTTCGAGCATTATATATTCACTTCGGGGCCCTCCTTAGCCGTGCGGTAAGACGTGCGGTTACAAAGCAAAACCAAGCTGAGGGTTGCTGGGTTCGATTCCCGATGCCGGTCTAGACAATTTTCGGATTGGAAATTGTCTCGGCTTCCCTGGGCATAAAAGTATCATCGTGTTAGCCTCATGATATACGATTGCAAAAAATGGTAACTTGGCTTAGAAACCTCGCAGTTAATAACTGTGGAAGTGCTTAATGAACACTAAGCTGCGAGGCGGCTCTGTCCCAGTGTGGGGATGTAATGCCAATAAGAAGAAGAAGATAATATTCACTTCGCATATAAAGCGTCGCTTTTTGGGTGTCCATCGATTTTATATATATGTGATTTCGTAAGGGTGGAGCTCGTGGAACTATGTTTTATTGTTTCGTTTAAATTTATCAAAAAAAAAAACTTTAAAATTTGGGGTCAAAAGTAGGAAATGTACGAGTGTTGAATAAAAACGTTGGAATATTTGGAAATATGAAACTATTGTTTGTGGGTGGGGGTATGGAGAAATTTGCTGGATGTTTTGTAAAGAAAGAGTCTCTGCTTCAGATAAAAATATTTTTTGAGAAAGTATCTATGGGGTATTGTCACATAGTACTATGAGGAATTGGCACAACTGAATCAGAGCTTAGGCAATCAAGAAAGAAAGCGAAACTGCATGAGGAGGTTCAACTCTATAAAGCTCCAAGACACGTGGATTATTTTTCGCAAATTTCATATCAGTTAGTCCATTTCGAAACATGTGCTGTGCTTAATAGACCTCTTCATGTTTTGAAAAAATATCAAAAATTCAATCGGTCAGCCCAGAATCACAATTCTTATGCTAAAATAAGCCTCCTGTCAAATTTTCAGCTAATTCGGATAAAATTTCGAGGTGGCTCAAGACGATTCAATGTTTTTGGACTATTTTCAATTTTGAAAAAAATCTAACTTGCGATATAAACGCCGAAAATCATCGCAACAACCTATTACGGAAGCTTTTGGTGTGCTCTACAAGTTTTGTGAACATTGGGAATCGTCCCGTTCACGTTTTAACCATGTTAAATTGATTTTCGTAAAAGCTCGAAAGCATAAAAGTGCATAAAAGCATTTCTCGCACATTGGAAATTATATTACTCAAATGTCCAGAGAAAAAAGGAAAATAATAAGATAATAAATTAATAATGATTTGAAAGAATTTTCAAGAATTTTGTAGAACAACGACTTTCAAGGGAAACAGTGTTTTTATGCACTTAAAAGCTTGAAAATGACTTTAACACCATTAAAACGTGAACGGAACGAATCGCAATGTTCACAAGACTTGTAGAGCACACCAAAAGCTTCCGTTTAGAGATTGTTGCGATGATTTCCGGCGTTAATATCTCTAGTAACCCAACAAACAATTTAAGCTGAATAAGCCAATTTTTTAGCTGAAGAATACAATTTTCGATTGAATAAGAGCTTCACCAGCTTCCATTGTTTGCTGGGAAGATTGTTTCTTTCAAAATTTAAAATAACCCAAAAACACTAAATTTACTTGAGCCACCTCGAAATTTTATCCGAATCAGCTGAAAATTTGACAGGAGGCTTATTTCAGCATAAGAATTATGATTCTGGGCTGACCGGTTGAATTTTTGATACTTTTTGAAAACATGAAGAGGTCTAGTGCTTATGCACAGCCAAGATATTTAACCAAAAAATGATTTTCGTACGGCCGAGTTGCCGAATAATGTGCAATTAACAGATCAATGGGAGCAATGGGATCAGACGAAGCTCCGTTATGCGCGTAAAAGCTTTATAAAAGCTGCATTTAAAAGCTTGGCAGATCATGCCGAGATATTGATGATTGGCATGGCATCGTAACGTGAAAAGTTGCTCGATGTGCTCGAACCAAAAAAGTCAGGAATTCCTCAAGAAGTACTATCAGAAAATCATCCTCAAGAAGTACTATCAGAAAAAGTTCCATTAGGAAGTAGTAAAGATGGTTCCGGATGAACTCCTTGATGAATTATCCAAAGGAATTCTTGGAAGGACCTTCAGAGGTATTGCTGGAAGAGCTTCCGGAACAATTCCCGGAGGAAATACCAGAGGAATGCTAGGGATTTCTTCCATTCTTGGAGAAAATTTCGAAGGAATTCCTGAAGGAATTTCGGAAAATACTGCTGATGGAATTATTGGATGAACTTCTGGATGTCTTCGAGGAATTCTTGGAGGATCTTCCTGGAGGAATTTCCAAAGTATACTTCCAGAGGCATTCTCAAAGAATCTGCCGAAAACATTCTTGGAAAATCTTCCTAGGGGAATTTCCGGAGGAATAGCTTCCCGACCAGTAGATCCAGGGCCGGATTTATGGGGGGGCCGGGGGGCCGTGGCCCCGGGCCCCCACAAATCTTATGTACCAAAACCAACCTTTTTTGTACATTTTGGGGCCCCCACAAGCTGTCGGCCCCGGGGCCCCCTTCCGGCTAAATCCGGTCCTGAGTAGATGGTAACAGTTGTATATCAGAACTTGTTATTCTGTTACAGTATTTTTTCTAACACAGGTTGTTTTAAACCATGTACCATCAATAGATAAAATAACAAAAATTGCAACAAATTTTTTTTAGTTTGAACAAAAAATGACACTAAATATTTTTTTAATTAAACAAAAATATGACTTGATGTGTCACTTGAAAAGTTATGAAAATAACTAAATTTATTACAAATTATGTTATAGAATTGTTATAGTATTGCTACACATAATTATTATATCATATTATGTTATAATCATATTCTTTTCTTAATATTCTTTTCTTAATTCGGAACAGAGAATTTATAACATAATTATTGCAGATATTGTTATTTGTTACACATATTGACATAATTATGGTTCTTCTTCTTCTTCTTCTTCTTCTTCTTCTTATTGGCATTACATCCCCACACTGGGACAAAGCCGCCTCGCAGCTTAGTGTTCATTAAGGACTTCCACAGTTATTAACTGCGATGTCTCAAAGCTAAGTTACCATTTTTGCATTCGTATATCATGAGGCCAACACGATGATACTTTTATGCCCAGGGAAGTCGAGCCAATTTCCAATCCGAAAATTGTCTAGACCGGCACCGGGAATCGAACCCAGCCACCCTCAGCATGGTCTTGCTTTGTAGCCCCGCGTCTTACCGCACGGCTAAGGAAGGCCCTAGGGACATAATTATGGTATAATTAATATATTTTATATATTAATATATTTTTATGAAGAATCCTCGAAAGATTTTTTTGGAAGGACTCCTTATATAATCAATGGGAGAATTTCAAATGTATTATCGATATATATATATATTTCCATATATTTCCGTTTCTTAAAAAAATCCAAATAGAGCAATATGATTAGAAATTCTGGATATTATTCCAATTCTTTTTCTTCCGTCTTGCTCAAATTTACTTTCTAGCAGTATTTGAAAGATTCTTATCATATTTTGAGTACAGATTTTAGTGAGAATTTTTCAACTAATTGCATCTAGATGAGAATATAATTAAGCGCTTTTTAGTGGAATTCTTCAGTCTTTACTGTCAAGTACGACTGGAGTACGAGACACTGAAGACGGCCTTATGGTTGAAATTGAAATACGTGTTCTTGAAGTTTTAATCAAGTGGTGGAATTAATTGGAATAGTACAAACTCGTTTTATGACAAGTAGTTCCATTTTCATTCATTTATTTAGTTTACATCAAAACAGATAACACTGAATCAACAATTTGACGCCACAATACACGGTTCGAGGCCGCATCTCTCCATTCTCGGATACGCCCCACGCTCGCCAAGTCGTTTTGCACCTGGTCTGCCCATCTCGCTCGCTGCGCTCCACGCCGTCTCGTACCTGCCGGATCGGAAGCGAACACCATCTTTGCAGGGTTGCTGTAGACAAGTAGTTCCATATACCAGCCTAATTCAGGACACGTTCTCTGGGGAAAGTTGTGAATTAATTTCTGAATACATTCCCAAACAATTTTCTTTTTTTTCGGAAGTATTTTTGTACTAATTCTGGACGGCGGTAGAGGCTAAACGTCATTTAAAACTACGTAAAATATTACCGAAAAAACGGATTTAGACGCGCATTTTAATTGAATGCACGGATAGTTTATCTCAAATCTCAAAATGAAAGCTATGACCTGTTAGACTAAGTTGAAGAATCATTTAATCATTACATGTTGTCATCACATCAAAATGTCATCGTGTTGCAGCCTCATGATATACGAGTGCAAAAATAGAAACAAGGTTTAGAAACCTCGTAGTTAATAACTGTGAAAGTGATTTATGAATACTGAGAGGCGGCAACTTCCCAGTAGGGTATGTAATGCCGATGCAGAAGAAGAAGATATTAATAAAAGATGCAGAATTGTAAATAACTTGTGAAAAAAGTCATTAGAAAACTAGTTTCATGACATCGAAATAACATTTTCCAACACCGGCCGGCAGTGTATCTCAAATTGCTTATGCGATTGAATTTCTTCCTCCACTTCCGCTATTCAGATTTTGTGACTACATATGTGCTCTGCTATGTGCTTGTGCTCTAGCTAGATACAATCATTATCAAACCTTCGCAGAACCGACACGTCCTTTGTCTCTTCTCCAACACAATGTCATTATAAATTCAGTCCCATATTCAATGACCTAGAATTGATACTGCCAATGAACCAGTCAGCAGCCAGATCTATAAATCCATTAATCACACAGGTTCGGGTGCAATTGGATGGGTAAAATAAATCCTTTGTGGCTGGGTGTCCGTCGAGTGTGAATGACAGCTGACCTGACTTCCGAGAATCGTTGAACGCCACTGCTGCGTGGTATCTGCAAAATTAATATTCTATAATAGCATTGAATTTTGTTCAATATTTGGCCTTTCTCGTACTAGAAAGTTGTACCGAAAGGCAGCAAAATAAAATTTCCATAACAGGTTCAAGAATTTCCTATAAAAATAGGAAATTGTCCAAATTGAAATAAGGGTAGAAGCAACAAATAAATGAAAACTTTCTCTAAATAATGCAAATATTCCAAAAAATGAATTTTCCAAAAACAATTTTTTTTTCTTTTGAAAGTAAAAATGGCAGTTATAAAAAAGGAACAAAATATTTAAAATTTTCAATTGGAAAAATTATACAAAACTTCCATAAATAATTCAATTTTAGCAACTAACAATTACAAAACTTTCCACAAATTAAATATTTCAAATAATATATAAAAAGAACTGGAAAAGTTATAATATATATAATTTCATATGAACAATAAACACTTTTGTATGGGATTTTCAAAATCCAATGCACCAGCTCTCGGCGATCGATCCATTGTAAACATCATTATTAATTATTTTCTGAGACTAAGGCTGGTATCGGTCCATAGCTGCACGTCACCCACCACGCAGTCTGCGGAGGGTCCGCCAATCGTCTTCCACCTGATCGATCCACCTTGCTCACTGCGCACCTCGCCTTCATGTGCCCGTCGAATCGCTGTAGAGAACCATTTTCACCTTTGCGCCTACCAGACTAAGGCCGGAGTGGCCTGTGCTGCACATAAAAGTCTTCTCCATTCAGCTCGGTCCATGGCTGCACTTCGCCAACCACGCAGTCTGCGGAGGGTCCGCAAATCGTCCTCCACCTTATCGATCCACTTTGCCCGATGTGCACCTCGCCTTCATGTTCCCGTCGGATCGTTGTCGGGAGCCATTTTCACCGGATTACTGTCCGACATTCTGGCTACGTGCCCGGCCCACCGCAGTCTTCCGATTTTCGCGGTGTGAACGATGGATGGTTCTCCCAACAGCTGATGCAACTCGTGGTTTATTCGCCTCCTCCACTACCGTCCGCCATCTGCACCCCACCATAGGTGGTACGCAACACTTTCCTTTCGAAAACCCCAAGTGCACGTTGGTCCTTCACGAGCATCGTCCGGGTCTCGTGTCCGTAGATAACTACCGATCTAAGGAGCGTTTTGTAGATAGTCAGTTTAGCACGGCAGCGAACTCGATCGGAGCCCAAAATACGTACGACTTCCTGCCAAGATGCGTCTCCAAATTTACCTGCTGGTATCATTATCAAAGGTCACCAAACAGCTGAACAGACTTCGTGAAAATCGTTCCACTCGTGTTAATCCCTGCCTTTTGCATTACTCCCTCCACAACGATGTTGAATAGCAGTCTCGGAAGACAATCACTTAGCTGTAACCCTCTGCGCGTTTCGAAGGGACTCGAGAATGCCCCCTTAACTCAAACTACGCACATCACCGATCCTTGATCCGTCACCTTGATCAGCCGTATCAGTTTATCAGGAAATCCGTTTTCGTGCATTAGCTGCCCTAGCTGGTCCCGATCGATTGTACCATATGAGGCTTTGAAGTTGATGAATAGATGGTGTGTGGATTATGTTCCTCAGTTATTAACTGAAAGCTTTTCTATGCCCGCCCATGAGTATGTATCTTGTATGGATACAGTATGCCCAGGGAGTCAAGAATGTTTTCCACCCGAAAAAATCCTAGACCATACCGAGAATCGAACTCGTCAACTAAGACCAAGAATGGACATATTTAACTTATTGAATTTGAATAGCTTGATAATTTAGCCGAAACAAGGAATATCAAACATAACTGGTATTCAACATCACACTTCAGCCCTTTGAACAACTTCCTAGATGGTCGCCCCCGTGGCTAAAGTAGTTAGCGTGTCTGTCTCTAACATCAGTTGGCCTGAGTTCAATCACATTCGATGTTGCTAATATTTTCTAAGACGGATAATATCTGAACATCCCGGATAGGAAGTAAAGCCGTGCTATAGTACCCGGCCAATATGTTGAGTCAAAGTGTAGGAGTCGTCTTTCTGATGTCGGTGATTGCCACTTGTGAGAAACATGTTAGCGTAAAATAAATTCAGATGAAAAGATTACCCATTCATCTACTTCGATTGGTGATCTCCCTTGACATATTCAAGTATACGTAAGTGATGAAGTGATTTATGAGCAATAAAAAGCACAAAACGAGATAACTCGTTATACTAGAACATCAGTGAAGTACGAAACCACACATTAAAGAAAATGTTATCGAAATTGCCTTCTATCATTCCCTGAGGTACACAGGGAATGAAAGAAAGCAATTTCAGAAACATAATTTCAATTCAATTCAGTGATCGTAATATCATCGGCTGGCGTGTGGTCAGTCTCCACTTTGTACCGATTTGTAGGTCGATAAGAAATTCCTCGCTTTTGCCATTCTTCACCGCATGTATACCTTGGTCAGTTCCGTCGACAGGTTGTCCTATTCCGGTGGAGCATGCCTTCTTACCACCAACTGATGGCTCGTTTAGAGGTCAGGTTGTGCCAGCTTAGCATTTTTTCCTCTGTCTTAGTTTCACTAACCACCACGAAATAGAAGCGAATGCAACTTTGGTGTGCCATGCATAGCAATAATTGGGGCAAATTTAGACGCTCAGGTGTTCAGACAAGAATGTGTGAAATTTTATTCATGCTGCAGACCTCAGAGGATTATGTGAGATTCCCAATGCGTAAAGCTACGCTGTATTTTAAAACGATGAAAACAATGGCTCACATAAACCTATATTCGCAGGTTTGAACCCCGTTGCATCCTAGATACATCAATATGTATCGGAATAGAGATTTCATTTCGGTACAATAAAGCAACAGAACAATAAAGAACTTCCGGTCAGGCTGCCACATGAAAACGGAACCGACTCTATTTCCATGACCAATTGCACCCGGCCAGTATGTGTGGAGGTATTATTTCGAATGTTTGCTTTTTAATTCTAGCTTCCCGAAAAGCACACCCAATAGGAGCTTGCCTTTGAGGTCGACTTGTTCGTCCGAGGCTGCCGACCGTGATCGCGTGGTGCGATACAGTCACAGTGCGGTGCAAGCTTTGTGTTTGCCATTTTCATCCGAGTATTCTTTTCGCGCTTTCCGTCGGTTCTGGGATTTTTCTCTCTCTCTATCGGATCCTGACGCTGTAGCCAGCGGCGGTGCGGTTGTCCTATGCCATGGCAGTTGGTTATTTCGGCCACGATATGGGCAGTGATTTATTTCACTTTACTTTTGCAGTTTATTTTTCGGCTTCGAACTATTGCCAAACAGCAGTTACAAAATAATGAAACGAACCTTGGTTGTCTCGGTTAAATTGGATTATTTATTGTCTACTTTGCAGATTTCGTGGCAATAGTCAGCGGTCGCTTCGAAAAGTGAGTAGTTTTTGATTAGCGGCGCTTTGTTCAGGAATGCAATGATAGGACAAACAGCACAAAAGCTTAGACAGAAACAATAGCAGAGGATAAATCAATACCGAATTTTCAAATCGGCTTATCTGCTTTTGCTAACAATGATTTAAACGTGGTTTCGACAAAACTATTACAAATTCACACTACCAACACCATTAACAGGTAGCCTTCGCCTACGTATTGATGGCGTTGGTTTGTGCGGGAATGCTATCAGATTCGTCAAATAGGCATTTGAATCTCTCTCTGTTTTCAAAAACTGATCAGCTGTTTTGAGAATTTAGTATTGCAATTGTCGTGAAACGCAATTCATGAACAACCAATATGACTTAATCTCTAAACTAACGTAATTACACATTTGGGTGATATTGTTTTCCCTTGACATTTTTTTAAAGTAAAATGCACATCTAACTAAGATTGTAAAATTGTCTTACATTTCGTTTTAGCTTTATAATATACCTATTTGTATTCTTAGGATATACTAATTTAACAAATTATTTTTCAATTAGGAACGTTTTGGCAGCACTCCCTATTTTCGTCCGCAACGTTGATAACTTGGTCCCGTTTGAGCCGTATATCTTGATTTTTCTTCAAACCCCACCGAAGGAAGCGGTTACCCTCAAGGATGTTATCGATCATTTAGTAATCTGCGTTCGATCATTTAATAGATTGTCAATAACTCATTCCAGAGGCTAAATTTCAAAATGTATTGTATGGCGGACTTTTAGTGCGAAGGTTTTTCTACAACTTTTCTTAACAGGTCGATGTTCGAATTCCACTGCTAAAGGCGTTACGTTGCTAGTTGCTATACTTATACTAAATGATAACAAAATATGCAATCATTTAGTCTAAGTTACTGCTATTAGCGCTATAGCTCCGTTACTAGTGAAATTCAAACTACGAACTGTTAGGCAGAGTTGTAGATAAACCTTTGCACTGAAAGTCCACCATACAACACATTTTGAAATTTAGCCTCTGGAATGAGTTATTGGAAAACTACTAAATGATCGAATGCAGATTACTAAATGATCGATAACATCCTTGGTTACCCTTCAACACATTTTTTGAACTAAGGGTCCATTCACAAATTATATAACGCTTTAGGGGGTGGGAGGGTGTCTGTCCGAGTGTTACGGCCCATACAAATTTAGGAACCCTTTCATACAAAAAACGTTACAACGGGGTGGGTGGGGGTTGAAAATGGTCTATTTTAGCGCTATGTATTTGTGAATGAACCCTAAGTCTTGTCAGCCATCTTTGCCGCGACAATCGAGCCGCCTTTATCACCACCCTTGATTTTGAAAGCAGTAATCGCCATCCACATTAGATCGGTATGTATCAGCCCCCTTCATCCGCGGCAGTCGCGAGCCGCACTTGATCCGCCTTCATCGACTCCATCACGCTAATTTTCATCTACTCAGTGGCACTTCGCGGCCACAGTCGAGCCGCATTTGCCGGCCGTCTTCAACAGTTACCATTGAAAGTTTCATCTGCCGCCATCGCCATCTAATCCAATGGTACACGTCGGCCGCATTTGCCGTACATGCCGGTCACCCCGTCAAGTTTTTTCTGAATTAAAAAAAAAACCCAGATTAATCCACTTAGCGTTGGTGGTGCGTTTCTCGCATTTAGTTAAGACACCAACCTTATATGGGATTTATATCGTCCGATGTACCATTTTATTCATAACTTTTAAACGCAATAACCGATCATTATATAATTCAATAGTGATCAACAGTGCTTTGTCCCCTGTCGAATGAAACTTGTTGCGAGAAAATCGGTTAAGGATTACTATACGAAAAGTTGTCTAATGTTTTTTATAGCTTTTGTGCACACTGCACAACCATGCACACATACGCACACATACACACACACACGGGCTGCGAAATGGTGAGTTGACATCTGGGAAGGAGCGACGTACACAGCTCTGGTCCTTACAAGTTCCAATCTCACGCTTCCACGGGTCTTCCGATGACAATTGACCGCCAGCTAAGGATTGCGTACTTAGCTGGTAGTGCAGCCTGGGCACTGTTGTCCTTCTGACATCAGCTAGAGTGAGTGGGTGCGACCAACGGGACCATCGTCGCTAACCCCTAATCCCAAGGCGTTAAGCGACCCGTGCCGAGGGGATGCATGGCCAGGGGGGGTGAAATAATAAGCTAGGCCTTTAACGGACCCTGTGGGGTACCTGGGCACCCTCCACAGTAATTGTCCCTTACCGCGTCATGCTGGGCTCTGGCGTGGTGGACCTCTTTTCCCGAGCAACTCGTGAGACCAAAATGGAAAACCAAGTCAATACTTCAATTAGAGGTAGTAGTGTAGGCGACAACCCCTTCGCAAGAGGTGGGTTGTTCAGGTCTCCGCCTAGGAGGTCAGAGGCAATAGTCGGCAGCTCAGTGCGCAGCGCCAGCGTGGGTCACTTAACCTTCTCCTCGGCTACGCCAGTAGTGGTTATGGACGGCCCATGGCTTATGGAGGCGATGAACCGCAAACGCGATGGGCTTTCGGCCTTCGAGGAGGCGACGGAACAGCTGGACGCCATCAGTAAGGACCTCAAGAGGAGCTTGCTGAAACTTCGAAAGTCGATGTTGGACGCCAAGCTGGAAACGGCGATCGGGACGGCCAAGTACGAACCCGTGCAATCTGTGGAGTCGAGGTCTACCCAGACTGAGGCCCAGGAATTCGCGGATTTGGGCAAGGTCGAATCGACCGAGGGCATGCCAGCGAAGACGGTGGTGCCAAAGTCTACCCAGACTGAGGCTCAAGTATTCGCGGGCACGTCGGGGGTGACTGCTGCAACGGAGCAGACACAAAAACGGGGAAGACAGGCTCCAGGGGATGAGCTCCCTGGGGGCCGCTCCAAAACGCGGAGGGTTACTACTCCGAACAAGGGTAGTGGAGCTGGGAAGCTGAACCCCGGCCAGGTACCTCCAAAACCGGGGGAGGAAGGACCTGGAAAAGTCCGTCCACCCAGGAAAGACGGTGGTAAGGGGTTACGGCAGGCTGAGAGCTCTCAGCCGCCCCAGACCAGGGAAATAGAGGGGGATGACGCCTCCTGGACCTCAAGAACAAGAGGAAACCGAAGACGTCAAGGGCCGAAAAGAAGGCCCAGGCGAATGAGGGTAGGAAGAAGTCTAGGGTAGTCACCAATCGCTCCAGGGGCGATGCCCTAGTCATCAAAACGGACGAGGCTAAGTACTCGGACATCTTGTAGGCGATGAGGAGTTGGAATTGTGTCAGATGGAAGTGAACCTCCCCATGGGGTCTCCCCACCCAGCTGATATGTTAGGAATCAGCCGGTGGGTCCACCTACCTTTCGAGGAGTTATCCCACTCGCGCTGCCATCTGACAACCGAAGTCACTCTGGTACGCTCGCGGGCTCCTCTGGTGCCACGTAGGTCAAAACACTCCTCGTCTTCCCGGATGACCAGCCCGACTGGCATCATACTCGCTATCACGCAGGATGCGTCGCGCGATACCGTGCGGTAGGCCGATATCACCCTGAGACACATCAAGCGGTAGGTGCTCTCCAGTTTCTGCAGGTAACTGGTTACCCCCAGTGCTTTTGCCCAGGACGGGCCGCCGTACCTAAGAATAGATGCGGCAACGCCTGCCAGTAGCCTACGTCTACTGGCGCACACCTTGGAGCTGTTGGACATCATCCTCGATAATGCCGCCACAGCAGTCGAAGCCTTCTTGCACGCATATTCGACATGGCTACCGAAGGTAAGCTTGTCGTCTATGATGACCCCAAGAATCTTCAGACTCCGCTTTGAAGTGATCGCGACGTCTCCCACGTGTACAACTGCATGTTGTGCCGACTTACGGTTGCTGACGATAACCACCTCCGTCTTATATTGAGCGAGCTCAAGGCCTCTCGTACTCATCCAGTCCGCCACAGTGCTGATCGCGTGTTCTGCGGTTAGCTCTACTTCGGGGATTGACTCCCCGTAGACCTCTAGGGTTACATCGTCAGCAAAGCCGACGATCTTCACACCAGGAGGGAACTTTAGCTTCAGAACCCCGTCATACATCAGGTTCCATAGTACCGGGATTGACTCTTGCGGGACTCCTGCGGTAATAGGAACACTTTTCTGACCGGCATCGGTCTCGTATAGCAGCACACGGTTCTGGAAGTAGCTTTCCAAGATCCGGAGCGCCTTGCAGCGCAGGAGGAGGGCCGCGGTGAAAACTTCGCTGTCGAAGTGATTGGTCTTCCACCCACGGACCTGACAGGGATCACCTGCCCTCGGACGCTGCACACCATAGTTGATCTTGAAGCAAATTGCTAGGTGATCACTATGGGTGTAGCCCTCGTCTACCCTCCAGTCCAGGTCCGAGACCAGGCTGGGGCTGACAAACGTAACATCTATCCATGACTCGGCCCCATTCCTACGGAATGTGCTACTGGCTCCGTCATTGACAAGCACTGCGTCGAGTTTTGCAAGTGCCTCGAGTAACGCTTGTCCCCTCTGATTGGTGCAGCGGCTGCCCCATTCCACTGCCCAAGCATTAAAGTCTCCCGCTATAACGAACGGGCTCCGACCTACTAGGTCGACCGATGGCCTGTCGATCATCTGGTTGAACTGTTCCATT
Organism: Armigeres subalbatus; assembly: GCF_024139115.2. Taxonomy (NCBI): domain Eukaryota; kingdom Metazoa; phylum Arthropoda; class Insecta; order Diptera; family Culicidae; genus Armigeres; species Armigeres subalbatus. The sequence continues at coordinate 209,087,424 of NC_085141.1, read as the reverse complement.
GGCCACCTTGGTGGGGCGTAACAGCTACAATAGAACACCCCATTGATCTTGGCTATCGCGACACCCTCCGCGGAGGAGTGTACAATCTCTTGAACGGGGTACCTTCCCGTTGTGTAGATTTATTTATTTATTTATTTATTTATTTATTTCACACGCAGCATAAGATTATACATCTTTTTAACGCTACAAAGTTGCTATGGAGTGCGTCACAGTAACATTAATTTACATTGAAAACTTGTTATACACTTACAAAAAAAACTAACTAAAGTATACTTTGCATTGATTTTTGAACAAACTAATTGAATCGATTTCCTTGAGAAAATTAGGTAGGGAATTCCAGATGTTGACACCTCTTACGAAAAATGAGTTTGCGTATTGAGTAGTGAGATGCGCGGGAACTCAATAGTTTCTAATTCTATTGCTGCGAAAAGGTTTTAGTTTAGAATGTAAATATGGTGGTTGTTTTGTTGAAACCATTTTGTGTAACAAAATACAAATTCGTGCTCGGTAAAAACTGATAAAAGAGTTTCCTAACAACGTGTGTTGTAGGTGCGAAACGTGATCTTGGAATTTAAGACGATATACAAAACGAATGCAAGAGTTTAAAGCTACTCTCAATCTCAGTTGAGTCCGAGAGGTAGTACTAAAGAGCAAAAAATCACACGAGATAAAATATGGTAAAATGAATGTCTTAAAAAGTTTAATTTTTAATTCTGTACTTAGCAAATTAGCTTTTGAATGAAGGGATCGCAGGGCACCATATATTTTCCCACATTGACATAACACGAACCTGTCCCATTTAAAATTACTCTCAACTGTATAACCTAAGCTAGTTGCATGATCCACAAATTGTATCGAATCAGACCCAATTCTTATATCAGGAAAGTTATTAGCATTATTTCGATTTATCAATAAAGCACTAGTTTTCTTGGCGTTAAGTTTAAGATAATTTATCTCTGACCATATTCGAATTGACTCTAGATCTTCATTAATTTTATTGCTGATTGTAACGATGTCTAAATTATTGCAGTCCAGATATAGCTGGACATCATCAGCGAATAAATGCACTCGGCAATGGCTTATAATAGTTGGGAGATCATTTATATATAAACTAAACAAAATAGGGCCTAGGACTGATCCCTGAGGCACTCCAGAGGAAACATTAAGAAATGATGATAAAACATTATTGGAAAAAACAGCTTGCTTGCGATTACATAGATAAGATGAAATTAATTCAACGGCGGTTCTACTAAAATTGAACTTTAAGGCAAGTTTTCTACAGAGCATCGAATGGGATATGGTATCGAAAGCTTTTGAGAAGTCCAAAAAAATCATCACTACTTTACCTCCTTTGTCCAGTACAAGTCCAACATCGTCACAAACTTTCATCATGGCAGTTTTCGTACTATGGCCCGGACGATAACCCGACTGAAAATCAGTCAATAACTGATTTTTATGTACATGATCACATATCTGTTGTTTAAAAATCCGTTCGAATGCTTTAGATAAGGAACTTAGAATACTAATTGGGCGAAGGTTGTCTAAAGAACTACAGTTATTTTTCTTTTTTAATGGAATAATTTTTGATAACTTCCATGCTACCGGATAAACACGCGAGTCAATTATGCAGTTGAATAAATGGGTGATGGCATCTAATAAAAGAGGAAGGATAAACTTAACAAACTTAATTGGTAGCTCATCCAACCCGACTGCATTTGAACTTACTTCATAAATAGCATTAATTGTGTCATACTCATGAATATTTCGAAAGCGAAAACTATTTTGAGCACGAAATTCAATTTGAACATTTATATTACTTGCCCTAGAGAAATGTTTATGGAATGAGTTATTTATTTCATCTGCCTTGAAGTTTTGTTCAACATTGGAAGATCGAGTATTCATCGTGGAGTGATTTAATATACTGGTTGAACAAATTGACTAGGAAGTCAGGGTTATCACTCATAAAGAATGTGCTCCAGTCTAATCTGTTGTACTTATCAATGATAAGGTTGGGATCGACATGTTTGTAGTCACGGTAGTAAATTTCATGAGCTAAAGATACGTTTGTGAGGTCAAGAGACATAAACATTAAATCATGATGAGAAATATTGGGAACACTGATCTGTCCAAATTTAAGAATGTTCTCGATACTATTCGTAATAACCAAGTCAAGCTGAGAACAGCCTTGCGAATAGAAGAATGTCGGCTCTTGTCCAACGTTTTTTAAACCATGAGCATATAATGTTTGCAAAAACAGCTCAGTTTTCAAGCTTTTCCTGCAAAGGTTGGTGTTAAAATCGCCTAGCAATAAAAATTCATCATAGTTAGAACCATATTCAATCATTTTTTTTGTCTAAAACAATCCAGGAGCAATCCAAATCAGGATGATTGTAGAAGAAGCCTATTAGCAGTCGTTTATCCTGAATCACTAATTCTAAGAACATGAATTCGATCGAATGGTCATTAATTGTGACACAAGATGTTTCCATAATCTTGTATGTAAAATTTTTTTCAAATAAATTAGCAAACCACCACCTATTTTACCAACGCGATCGCTCCTTATTGTGTGGTAGCCTGCAATTTGAACAGTGTTTGTATCGATCCTGTTATTTAACCAAGTTTCATTCACACATGCAACATCGACTTTCGAAACATTCATAATCTGACTCAACTCGTCAAATTTTACCATATTTCTTGCACACAAGCTTTGCACATTGAGACACAATACGGATATCTTCTCAGCTACGAATGCAGATCTCAAGACTATACCTGGTAAACAAATATTCGTAAGGGCGTCTAAACTACTTCGATCAGCCATAATCAAGAGAAAAAATGTTCTTAAAACAATGCAAAGTATTGAAGCTAACCACAAACGACAACGTATTGAAAAGAAAACAAAAATAAATATTTTTTGACGCAAATAATAACTCAAAAGTGCCTATATGACATAACAGTCTTCTGATAATTTACATAGAAATATGTAGCTCAAGTTCCAATTATCAATTGAGGTAACCATCCAGTAGTACACATCTTCAGTAGCAGCCCCAGCCAGCAGCAGCCCAGTCAGCAACAGCAACAGCGTCATAGCAGCCACGAATCCGATGATAACTTTCAGGAGAAGGATGCAAAGGATAACCGACAGGATGGATTGGAAGGATAGAGAACGCTTATTAGGAAAAGGCATACAAACAGTAGATTGGCTTTTAGGAGGGAAGTCAAGGGATGAGCAAGGATGGATTGGAAGGAAAAGAGATGCTTTCAAGGTAAGGTTAAATTTGTTGAACTACGTTGACTAATTGTTTCTCAGATGATATGATTATCGGTTCGCCTCCCACGGATCTTTTGACAAATATCTCTCCATTTTTCGAAAACACAGAGTTGAGCTTTCCTTCTCTTTTGCGGAGAGAGCCTTCGCCTTGATTCCCCTTGCAAGTGCTGTGAGATTCTCATTGATGAAAATCCTATCGGTACATTGAAATCCAATCTGGTCCAGTGCAAGTGAACGCGTACTCAGGTACTTGCGGTAGAAATCACATCGTTGATTCGTTATCGCGAACTGCAGCAATATTTTGTAATTTTTACCCACATCCATTGGTAGCTTGGAGAGGACGAATATCGACGAGGGGCACTGATGCATATCCGAGATGTTTGCACCATGCATCGAAATAGGAGGACAAATTTTCGTCTTTAATATACGGCACTCCGCTCACTATCAAATCATTAGTGTTCTGGCAACGAGAGAGTGCTGCAGCATTAGCCTGTATCGATTCCTTGTTAGTGTAAACGGTCTTGGCAAGATCACCTATCGACTTCTCCAATTGAATGCGCATATGGTCCAACTCGGTTTTGATCTCAGCTTTTACACTCTGCATCTGCTCATTTATTTTGCTTGCCAGTTCTTCCTTTGTAGAGTCGAGTTTGGAAGAAATCGATTGCCGCCGACCTAGACCCGTCCGTCACCCAGTTGCCATTGTCGGCAGGGACGTTGTACGGGTCGGACAGGAGGGCGACATCGATCCTCGACTCCGAGACCGCCTGCCACAGCAGTTGCTGGGCAGGTGCACAGTGATTCAGATTCAGCTGTGTTACTTGCACGGCTTTTTCCGATTGGCTTCTCCGAAGGGACTTCAAGTGCCTGGAACCGGGGCACAAGCAATGGGACTGCAAAGGCCCTGACAGAAGCAAGCTCTGTCGACGCTGCGGATTGGAGGGACATAAGGCACAATGCTGCACGAACCCTCCCAACTATTTGATCTGTTCCAGCAAAGCTGCAAACAGCAAGCACCCCATGGGGGGTTCGAAGTGCCCGGCGTTTAAGCGTGCTGCAAAATCACATTGCATGTAACGCAGTTAAACCTGAACCTCTGTGATGCAGCCCAGCAACTGCTGTGTCAGACAGTTGCTGAATGGGAACCGTTATCGACATCATAGCAGATCCTTACCGGGAACCCGCCTGGAACGGTAATTGGGTCACCGATGGGTCTAAAATGGCGGCGATATGGACAACGGGGAAATACCCAGTCCAAGAGTTGGTGTCTTCGACACACGAGGGCTTCGTCATTTCCAAAATCAACGGGGTCTTCTTCTGCAGCTGCTATACGCCTCCTCGATAGTCGATTGAGCAGTTCGGTCGAATGCTAGATTGTTTGACTGCTAACTTGATGGTGTGTAGGCCGGTGGTGATAGGGGGGGACTTCAACGCTTGGGCAGTGGAATGGGGAAGCCGAACCACGAATCAACGGGGGCAGATCCTGCTGGAATCACTGGCCATGTTGGATGTGGACTTGGCTAATGTCGGTACCAAAAGTACCTACAGCTGGAACGGGGCCGAGTCGATTATCGACGTTACGTTCTGGAGCCCTGGCCAAACGAGTAGTTCGAACTGGAGGGTAGATGATGGCTGCACTCATAGGGATCACCTGGCGGTTCGCTACAGTATCGACTATACGACCAGCATTCAACGGACGGAAGAAGCGGTGAGGCCTAGCCCTCGTATGTGGAAGACATCATACATACATCAACTGCATTCTGAACCACCTTTGAGTTCGGACGCGCTTTTTTAGCGCTCGTGTATATAATTTTATTATTTTGACTTTTTTTTTATAAATATTATTGACTGACCGCGCGCGACCTCCACGTTCTTTTTTTTTCTCTCGTAAGTAAGTACCCGCGTGTGACAATGAAGTGTGGAATGGTGAACTGTGCACAAAACGATAATCGTTTTCTTTGGCGATGTCACGGCAGTTGCAGACGTACATTTCACGCAGCATGCGTAGGAGTACAGCGCAATCACGAGGAAGTATTGCGGACTTTCATGCTCCCACTATGTCAAGACTGTCAGGAAAAGTTCACCTTTGAACAAAACCTGCAACATTTAGCAGAATCCTTCTTTAATATCAAAGAAGACATTGAGCGCACTTTGTCTGCAAACCATAAACTGCTTTCTAACTACGAAAGCTTAGCTGCCACTCATGACGAAACGCTTGAACGCGTAGAAAAAATGTTTGGTACTATTAAGCAAAACATTTCAAACGTCGACAACAGCAGCAAAAATAGTGCTACGGAAATAAAAAATAAATTATCAGCCCTACTTGACACACCTTCAGCATTCACCTGTACGACTGTGGAAAAGACCGCCAATTCGGCAGCAGCTGCAACAACAACAGCAACAACAACAACAACGGAAGGAGAACACTCAACAGACTTGCTGCCGGACCTCATGAATGCAGTCAAGAGCGACTTGGTAACTTTAGCCAAGTCAGCTGTGACTGCGGCAATAACTGAAATTACATCAGCAGTAGCAAAACGAAGCACAACTGGAGACTTCCCTCACTTAATTTCTTTGAGTGAGCAACTTTTAGAGGAGGTCAGGTCAGTTTCTGCTGCTATTTCCAATATTGACTGCAGTACTGACAAAATCTCAACGCTCGCAAACAAGACTTTGGCGGATGAACTAGCAGAGGAATCCCAAGACAAAAACTCCACTGAAAATAATTTAGTTGCTGGGGCTCACAATCCACGATCTCCACTCAACATCAAAGTAAAACAGCACCAACCAAACCCATCTCCTGCCCGGCAGAAAATTTCGCGTGATGCCATTGAGGAGCGTGTTGAACGACGGGTGGCGTTCGTGGCTGCTAGAGCCGCTCTGAAGACTGAGATTAGATCAAGCAAAAAAGCCTGCTTCGAGGGCCTGGTTCTATTGCCAAAGGCTGGAAAACCACCGGGGATCCGTCGGCATATAGACCAATATGCCTGCTTGATACGGCGGGGAAGGTGCTCGAGAAGATCATCCTCAACAGGTTGTTGATACGCACGGAGGGTGCGGATGGTCTATCGAGTAACCAGTTTGGCTTCCGAAAGGGTAAGTCGACCGTAGACGCTATCTTGTCGGTTAGATAGCTATCCACTTCGCTATTCTGCAGTAGTGACTCTCGACGTGAGGAATGCTTTCAATAGTGCCAGTTGGGCAGCTATTGCAGATGCGCTCCTGCGTCTTGGAATTCCCGAGTACCTGTACAAGATTCTCGGAAGCTACTTCCATAATCGAGTACTGGTATACGACACGGAGGCGGGTCGGAAGTGCGTTGACATAACCTCAGGGGTTCCGCAAGGTTCCATACTGGGTCCGGTGTTATGGAACGTCATGTACGATGGTGTCTTGAGGTTGAAGTTCCCGGTGGCCGTGGTAATCGTCGGCTTCGCTGACGATATTACGCTGGAGATCTACGGCGAATCGATCGAAGAGGTGGAGTTGACTGCAGCCCACTCGATCGCAATTGTGGATTAGTGGATTCTCACTTTTTCCTTCTTACTTCTTCCTTCTTTTTTCTTCATTCTTTCTTCTTCCTTCTTTCTTCTTCCTTCTTTCTTCTTCCTTCTTCTTCTTTCTTTCTTCTTCCTTCTTCCTTCTTCTTTCTTCTTTCTTCCTTCTCCCTTATTCCTTCTTCTTTCTTCTTTCTTCTTTCTTCTTTCTTCTTACTTTTTTCTTCCTTCTTCCTTCTTCCTTCTCCTTTCTTCTTTTTTCCTTCTTCCTTCTTCCTGCTTCTTTCTTCCTTCAACCTTTTTCCTTTTTCCTTCTTCCTTCTTATTTCTTCCTTCTTCTTTCTTCCTTCTTCCTTCTTTCTTCTTTCTTCTTCTGTTTTCTTCCATCTTTCTCCCGTCTTCCTTCTTTCTTCTATCTTCTGTCTTCTTCCTTCTTCCTTCTGCCTTCTTGGTTATTCCTTATTCTTTCTTTCTTCTTCCTTCTTTCTTCTTCCTTTTCTTCTTCCTTCTTCTTTCTTCCTTCTTACTTCTTAATTCTTCCTTCTTACTTCTTCCTTCTTACTTCTTCCTCCTTCTTCCTTTTTTCTTCTTCCTTCTTCAATCTCTCTCTTTTTTTTTTTTTTCCTCTTCCGTTCTACTTCTTCCTCACTTCACACTAGTCACTTCTCACTCCCCAGTACTCATTCGGCCTAATGGCCATTCGGCCTGATGACCATTCGGCCTAATGACCATTCGGTCTAATGGCCTTCGGCCTAATGACCTTCGGCCTAATGACCCAGCATCATACGCAGCATAGCTATACTCGGCGAAGCTCGCATTTTTAATACCTGCTTCAAACCCTAAATGAATCTAAAATTCAAATTTTACAGTTGAAACTTTTTCCTATATTTTGTATTCAAAGAAAATTTCCAAATAAAATGATATCAGCAATGTATAAATTTAGTCTTGAATCTACTCCTTGTACTTCCATGTGTGGTGAACTCAAACACAAAACTGGTAATAGAACCGAACCTGCCAAAGTTATAGATATTCATCAAAATACATCCTGGAGTCGCTCTTTAACCTATATCAGGAACTGTTTTTGAGCAAATCGTTGCGCGCTGGTTGAATTTATGGGCGCCATTGTCTTGTGTACAGAATGTGATATCCTCTTTGTTGCTCGATACCTTTGTCACGCGCTTTCTCGCCAGGTAGGCGAAGGATACTACATTACCCGAGGTGGTGTAGCTACCACAAACAATCCCGCTGCTGTCTCCTACACACTCTCGGGTGGCAGCAGGAAACGGTCTTCAGTATGCGACCTCCGAGCGAAAGATGCTCCTGTTCACACAGTAAGATGGATGATGAGATGTTTATTTATAAGACGCTTCCGGTTTTATTTTTTGAAAATAATTTATTGCCCAGCAGTATCTCGGTGTATTATACGTACTAAGAAAGTATGGTGGACGCAATGTCCTCGAAAGAAAACACAACTAAACACATAAACGATCTAAATTGATACGACTGATTTTATCAGAGTCGAATCTTTGTGTTTCGTGACGATGGTTTGACTTCGAATTGACGAATCGCCTATCTTTTAGTCTAGTATTTCTAGTTAGTTGCATGTTCTTCAATTGTTAGCTATGAATCAAACAACTAATTTGTCTTTGTCGTTTCAAAACATTTTTTCATTATGCGACCTCGAGGTTATCGGCATCTTAACACTTTTTTTAGAACCCCTGAAAATGCTCAAAATGAATATAGGATTTTCATTTATGCTCTGAGCCGACCCTGCATATACATAATTCCTCAACTTCAAACAGATGATGGGAGTGCAAGCTGATCGAAAGCATTGCATCTCAGCTAGCAATGGATACTTTGCTGCCCTGTACATTGTGCTATGAGAATCGGAAATGTTCGAACGAACTGGACAACAAAAGGTGCATCTGGTTGGAGATTATATACCACAACATCTAAGTGTACTCTTCTAAAAAAAACACCAAAATGCATTATTCAACAATAAAATAAATCTTGCGAAAATGTAATGGAGGACGCATCTTCATCATGATTCTAATTTTCATTTGTACAAGAAAGTAAAACAGACAATTTGTTAACATAAGTATTGCAAAATAAATCCAAAGATTCGTGATCCATCCTGATTTCGCAATTTTGTTTGTTGTACAATTTTGAAACGACCCTACAATCCTGAATAAATAAAAGGCATGAAACATATTGTTGATGTGACAGCATAATGCAAAAACTAACTAAGTTCTTTAAAATAAATCGCAACAATTAAGACAAAAGCATTTCATCATTTTGTCACCAACAAATAAGTTGCTTAGAATGAAGGTTCGATGCGTCTACTATGACGCCTCGCGTCTGAGAAGAAACCGCAATGAAATCAAACACACGCCATGATATATAACCGACTATAAATCAGCACATTTTCCTTTTTCACAAACATATTTCTCAAATAATGCGCCCATGATGTGTATTAATATTTATTAAAAACAAATTGCACCTGTGGTTTTGTTATTTGTTCTCGCCCAGGCCCAGCAATGGAAACATTTCATCATTTTGTAATTCGATGGCTGCTGTCACTACGATATTTCATAATTAAACATTTCCTCCAGTCCCGCCCGGTTTGATTGGGCATGGTATCAAGAAATTAAAGCAAAAACTGACATTTCGAAGCCACCAAAATCCTCTTAAGGGCGCTTCTGGCCAGTCGTTCTTGCATGATGGTTCCTGGAAACTGACGGATGGTTAAATCCACAGTTAATGTTGGTTATTTATTTTGTGGCATCAGTCTGCTGGGCCCGCGTTACTGGAGGGCATGGTCTGTAAATATGGAAAAGGGTTTGTAAACATTCGTTCAAAGGATTTGATTTGTACTTATTGAGGATGATTTATTCTCACTTTTGAACGTTCGCGCGTCTGTCTGGGCGTACTGGATTTAAATAAAATATATTGAAAAATATTGCTTCACAGCACTTTACTGGCAAGTGCGAATACGAATCTCTTTTTAATTATCGCCGTCGGGGATGACAATGAGTCTGGCAGGTGAGAATGGATCAGCGTCCTTTCTGACTGTATGGAGGTCAGATAACAATACCATTGGAAAAACATCTCTTGTAATTTTATTCTTGTCTTCAGGTACAAAATAATCTTGGTATTCTACAAGAATTCTATCAATTGTTTTCGGAACCATCATCATTTTTGGAAACACGTTGAGTAGATTTTTCCTGAAGGCAATCGTTAGTGACTGGCAAATTTTGATGCGTCCAACGAAATTTCCTAAAAATATGTGCTGTTACTGATTCAAAATGCGTTTTTGTCGAAAAGAGTGCCAAATTAAGTTGATCCAAGCTGAATTTTCTGGCAGAGTTTTTACTTTGATTTTGCTTCTGTAATTCTGTATCGAATTCTTCGGGCTAGAATTCTATATAAAAGAAGGTTGATCCGAGACGAGTTTTCTTCAAAGTGAAAAATTTATTCCGTTGGCGACGACAGAAAGAACAGGAAGTATTGTGGATTCAATTCTCGGTGCTACTAGCGACCGAGAACACCTCTGCATCTCCACGATTGTCTTGGGATATGGTATTGTATTAGATGTATAGGACATTTTATCTGGTTTCACTTTGTTTAGTGAAGCGTTCTGTGGAAGGGGATTATATGAAATGCAAATAAAAAAGCACATCAATTGGTTTAATGGAAGCTTTTTCTTCCCCCGCAAGAATATCCACAAGGCCACATGGAAATCGCCTAATCAAGTAACGGAAAACCAAATCGACCACGTTCTAATCGACGGTAAATTCTTCTCCGACATCACGAACGTACGCATTTACCGCAGTGCGAATATTGAATCCGACCACTACCTCGTTGCAGTATGTCCGCCGCGGCTTAACATTGGGTGGCTACAAGACGGTAGACTAGCCCGCGCAGCAGCTGGAAGTGGCACTCCCAACGGAAGAGCAGCTAGGCGCAGCATCTCTTGAAGATGACTGGAGAGATATTCGATCCGCCCTTGGAACTAGGGCTAGGCACGGTAGCTTCGGATCAGAGAAACGACTGGTATGACGGCGAATGTGAGCTGTTAGTTGAAGAGAAGAATGCAGCATGGGCGATATTGCTGCAACACCGCACGAGGGCGAACGAGGCATGATACAAACGGGCGCGGAACAGACAAAACTCGATTTTCCGGAGGAAAAAGCTCCAGTAGGAAGATCGAGACCGTGAAGAGACGAAGGAACTGTACCGCGCTAATAACGCATGAAAGTTCTATGAGAAGTTGAACCGTTCACGTAAGGGCCACGTGCCACAGCCCGATATGTGTAAGGACATAAACGGGAACCTTCTTACAAACGAGCGTGAGGTGATCCAAAGGTGGCGGCAGCACTACGAAGAGCACCTGAATGGCGATATGGCAGACAACGGTGGCGGTATGGTAATGAACCTAGGAGCACGCGCGCAGGACATGCGACTTCCGGCTCCGAATCTCCAGGAAATCCAGGAGGAGATCGGCTGGCTTAAAAACAACAACGCCCCTGGAGTTGACCATCTACCAGGAGAGCTGTTTAAACACGGTGGTGAAGCACTGGCTAGAGCGCTGCACTGGGTGATTACCAAGGTTTGGGAGGATGAGGTTCTGCCGCAGGAGTGGATGGAAGGTGTCGTGTGTCCCATCTACAAAAAGGGCGATAAGCTGGATTGTAGCAACTACCGCGCAATCATATTGCTGAACGCCGCCTACAAGGTACTCTCCCAAATTTTATGCCGCCGACTAACACCAATTGCAAGAGAGTTCGTGGGGCAGTATCAGGCGGGATTTATGGGTGAACGCTCTACCACAGACCAAGTGTTCGCCACACGTCAGGTATTGCAGAAATGCCGCGAATACAACGTGCCCACACATCATCTATCTATCGACTTCAAAGCCGCATATGATACAATCGATCGGGACCAGCTATGGCAGCTAATGCACGAAAACGGATATCCGGATAAACTGATACGGTTGATCAAGGCGACGATGGATCGGGTGATGTGCGTAGTACGAGTTTCAGGGGCATTCTCGAGTCCCTTCGAAACGCGCAGAGGGTTACGGCAAGGTGATGGTTTTTCGTGTCTGCTATTCAACATCGCTTTGGAGAGAGTAATACGAAGGGCAGGGATTGACACGAGTGGTACGATTTCCACGAAGTCCGTCCAGTTATTTGGTTTCGCCGACGACATTGATATCATGGCACGTAACTTTGAGAGGATGGAGGAAGCCTACATCAGACTGAAAAGCGAAGCTAAACGGATTGGACTAGTCATCAACACGTCGAAGACGAAGTACATGATAGGGAGAGGCTCAAGAGAGGTCAATGTAAGCCACCCACCACTATCGGTGGTGACGAAATCAAGGTAGTTGAAGAATTCGTGTACTTGGGCTCACTGGTGGCCGCCGATAACGATACCAGCAGAGAAATTTGGAGGCGCATAGTGGCTGGAAATCGCACGTACTTTGAACTCCGCAAGACGCTCCGATAGAATAGAGTTCGCCGCCGTACCAAACTGACTATCTACAAAACGCTTATAAGACCGGTAGTTCTCTACGGACACGAGACCTGGACGATGCTCGTGGAGGACCAACGCACACTGGGAGTTCTTGAAAGGAAAGTGTTGCGTACCATCTATGGTGGGGTGCAGATGGCGGACGGTGTGTGGAGGAGGCGAATAAACCACGAGTTGCATCAGCTGTTGGGAGAACCATCCATCGTTCACACCGCGAAAATCGAAAAACTGCAGTGGGCCGGGCACGTAGCCAGAATGTCGGACAGTAATCCGTTGAAAATGGTTCCCGACAACGATCCGACGAGAACAAGAAGGCGAGGTGCACAGCGGGCAAGGTGGATCGATCAGGTGGAGGACGATTTGCGGACCCTCCGCAGACTGCGTGGTTGGCGAAGTGCAGCCATGGACCGAGCTGAATGGAGAAGACTTTTATGTGCAGCACAGGCCAGTCCTGGCTTAGTCTGATAATAAATAAATAATAAATCAATTGGTTTACTCTCCGAACAGTACAACATATCTCGAATCGCGTGACCGTTTTGCTTGGTGACCCTTAAACTGCTGGGAATCTTGACAACTTAAAACCGCTCGTGCTCAGTAAATTTTCAACTAAATTGCAAGCGGTTGCAACTGTGATCAAGGGGAATAGTAGTTCCAGAAGATAGATGGGTAAAATGCTCAGGAGGTCGATGATACTTTTATGCCCAAGGAAGTCGAGACAATTTCCAATGTGAAAATTGTCTAGACCGGCACCGGGAATCAAACTCAGCCACCCATGGCAGCATGGTCTTGCTTTGTAGCCGCGCATTTTACCGCACGGCTAAGGAGGGCCCATTACATATGTAGTAATTAATGGTCAATTTGAATGGTTGACAACAATAGCAAAATAGACATAAATTGACCTTCAAATGACCTCCGAACAGGTTCCGGAAAACTGGATTATCCGGTATAAAAGACCAACATAGAATCATGGAATATATCGGGGTTTGTTCGGGTGAAACTGGCCATGCGATGGCCACTGAACAGGTTTCGGAAACCTGGAATTTCCGGTAAAAATGGCCAACATAAAACTTCGAAACAAATTAGGCTTCCGACCGAGGGGGTGACACTCTTCGGATTGCATTTTATTACTATACGATTATTATAATTAAGGGGAGATATTTCCTTCAAACTTGATTACGCCTATTTCATTTGGTTTTCTAGGGTTTTTTCGACTTCATATCCGATATCGGATATTTTACGGTTATTCACTGATTATAATTATTTTTCGATGATTTTATAAAGGCGTATTTCGCCGATGATGAGGTGATGATCAGACGCGATATCAGCACTAAGGTTATTCCGTACATCAAGAAGGCTCCGTAGCAAATATGTATATCTCGCCAGACCAACATGGATTCTTCTCTGGCAGATCAATAGCAACAAATCTAGTGCAATTCACTTCACTGTGCTTGAAATCTATGGAGCTCGGAATTCAGGTAGATTCGGTCTACACGGATCTTAAATCAGCTTTCGATAGAGTAAATCATCGTATTCTTCTGGCTAAATTAGAACGCTTAGGAGTAGCGACAAACTTAGTAAGGTGGATGGAGTCATACCGACAGCTGAGCGTGAAATTGGGAACTACTGAGTCTGAACCTTTCAGCAACAACTCCGGCGTGCCACAAGGAAGCAATCTAGGGCCACTGCTTTTCTACTTGTTCTTCAACGACGTATGTTTTGTCATGCCCCAAAATTGTAAAATTGTCTATGCCGACGATTTCAAAATATATTGGCTCGTTAAGTCACCAGACGACTGCCAATTGCTGCAAATGTTCATCGACAAATTTGTGGACTGGTGTAGACGTAATTTCCTGATCATCAGTGTGAAAAAGTGCACCATAATATCGTTTGCCAGGAAAAAATCTCCCATTATCTGGGACTATCACATCGGAAACGAATCAGTAGAAAGGAGCCGCGTTGGGAAGGATCTCGGCGTAATGCTAGATTCTGAATTAAATTTTCGGGAACATTACAGCCACACAGATAGAAAAAGTTGTTGAAATTTACACGAAAGTAATGCACATAAAGGGAATGCCAAAAAGAGCGTAATTTTAAACGTTATTTTCGCCTGGATGTATGCAATTTGTATTGCATTATTCCACTATTTCTTCGATTAAGTGGTATAATGCTATACAAATTGCATACATTTAGGATGAAATTGATGGAAAAGATTAATGAGTGCTCAGAATAGTGTAATTTTCCGCGTTTGTATTTTTTACGCGCTAATTAGTTTTCATTATTTTTTCTGTGCACGTCATCAATAAAGCCAATCGGAATTTAGGGTTCATCTTCCGGATTTCTTCGGAGTTCCGTGATCCATACTGTCTGAGGTCACTATACTTTAGCTTAGTTCGGTCTATACTGGAAACAGCAGTTGCTGTGTGGAGTCCTGTTCACAGCGTTTGGATCGAAAGAATTGAGAGAATCCAATCTAAGTTCATAAAGTACGCGCTTAGATTTCTTCCTTGGCCTTGACCCAATGATCTGCCATCTTATGAGAGCCGTTGCCGTTTGCTAGGTATGGATGGATACACTACAGAAGAGGCGGAACGATATGCGAGCCACATTTGTTGCCAAAACACTTCTAGGTGAGCTAAATGCCCCATGGATCCTCGCTCAAATTGGCATGAATATTGTCCCTCGGCCACTACGACACCGAAGATTTTTGAGGCTTCAACAACACAGGACAGATTATGCACAGAACGAACCAATAAGAGCTATGTGTTCTTTGTTCAATTCATATTATTATTTATTTGATTTCAATGTTAGTGCTAGAGTTTTTCGAGACCGACTGTCGAATGTTTAATTTAATTCTACTATTTTTTTTAGCAAATAAGTGTTCATGTAGGCAAAATTGTCCGATGAATGTATCAATAATAATAAATAAATAATAATAATAAGAAGTTCTCCTTGTCTTCCAGATCGGCAGCATCGGTTGGCGCATAACATTGGATTATAGTAAGGTTTCGGACCCGTGTTCTAAATCTGGCAACGATTATCCTTTCACTTATAGGTTCGCACTTCATAAGCGCAGAGTGTGCCTGAGCGCTTACACAGAAAAAAATAATGAAAACTAATCAGCGCGTAAAAAATACAAACGCGGAAAATTACACTATTCTGAGCATACATGAATATTTTTCATCGATTTCGCCCTAAATGTATGCAATTTGTATGGCATTATACCACTTAATCGAATAAATAGTGACATAATGCAATACGGTCACTTGATCAGTACCGTTGCTGATGAAGAATGTGTATAGCCGCCAGACATTCTAAATACTCACGCTCCTCTAATGTGGACGTGTACAATACACATGTGGAAGTATTGGCTTGAGAAATGGATTGCGAGTGATTTGACTATGCGTCCAATTTAAGAATCTCGAGCTCGTTCAGTAGCCGCTAGGTTGCGAAGGCCGACGGAGGTCCTTCGTAGCTTAGTTGGTTAAAGCACCAGTCTAGCGTACTGTAGGGTCATGGGTTCGAGTCCCATCGAAGGGAAAGTGGTTACCTCCAATACATTTTTCAAATCAATATCTTCCACATAACGTACATATTCACATATGAGTTTCCATAGAAAAAGTTGTTGAAATTTACACGAAAGTAATGCACATAAAGGGAATGCCAAAAAGAATGTAATTTTAAATGATATTTTCGCTTGAATGTATGCAATTTGTATTGCATTATGTCACTATTTATTCGATTAAGTGGTATAATGCCATACAAATTGCATACATTTAGGGCGAAATCGATGGAAAAGATTCATGTATGCTCAGAATAGTGTAATTTTCCGCGTTTGTATTTTTTACGCGCTGATTAGTTTTCATTATTTTTTTCTGTGTAGGGTTAAAACGTTTCTATGTTCCTATTCGTGTCCATTGTTTCGCGCTAAGAGTCGTCGCCGTAAAATCAGTCCGTATTCTTTCATTGTCGGAGTCTCGAACAAATTGAAAAGAAAGAAGCTATGTATTTGTTGCTCCCACCAATCACCAATTTTCTGATAAGCGACTATCCAACTTTTTTAGCTCAACATGGACTCTAATGGTTCATTGGTAGTGATTTCACGATCGTGACACCAATTCTGTCGAAGCTGAAAACTGTTGACTTTGATGCCCTCTAGCAGACCTGGCCAATACACTTTCCTGACACGCCAACCGACAAATCGAGTGAAAAACCAACAACACTGCAAGCCGTCAGCATTATAATGCTGTCAGTAAAAATGGTTAATTGAAAAATGGGTTGATTTATGTATGAAATAATTTTCCAAACGAAATTTTATTTATGGCTCGACATTGCGAGTACAAACAAAAATTCTCATGAATTTTCATATTCACCCGCGCGAAGCCAAGAGAGATGACAGAAATGCAAAAACATCAGACAAAGCTAACCAACGCAACAGCGACACAAGCCCACGCGAATGCCGAAATGAACAACGAAAGCGTATCGACGACGGACGTGGTGAAAGTGCGTACAGCTCCACGCTATAAGGGTGTTCAGGGCAGGAAAAAAATCGACCGACAGGAAAAATAGTACAAGTGAAATAATTTTCATGCTTCATTTTCGTCGAAAAACGCGTAAGCTTGAAACTAGCTATACTCAGCCTAGTAAAGGGTCATTGAAAATTCTGAATGTCTTGTTTTGATAATGAATTTCACAACTAGTACAAAGCTTCAAACTGTCATAATACTTTTAGATATTTTTTCTCCAGCTTTCTGATTGTAATGATGCAATTATATAATAATATTATACTTTTACAATTTCATCATTCATGTTCTCTTTCCCGATGTGGGTTCCAGCGGTTCATTGAAGCAAAAATACATGTGCATTCGTCATTCAATACCGAGTAAAAGGGAGCGCAAAAAAATGATGCATCACATATAGAGAGAGAGAAGACAGTGCGACACGAGTGGTATCCATGATGAATATGCAGCATTCAACTATTCATGCTTGTTTCAGATAATGGAGAGGGTTCTGTGGAACATTTTTCTGATAAAATTATTAGCTTTCCTTCACACAACTCTTCCATTCATAACAAAAAATGTGCATAGCACAGCATATATGAAATATGTGTTCCATATCTGATAATGAACATACATTTTTACTATTCCAGATCAATTATGGTTAAACAGCTCGTGTTTGATCGACAAACGGCCTACTTTTCCATACCTTAGCAATGGGTGTGACATGCACATAGTTCATTATAACACTCATTTGGATGCTATAATGGAAATCCGACAATGGAATATCATCTATTTCATTACATTTGGCTCATAACAGTTGAGTGATCGAATACTGTGCTCTACACGTCGATTAATTGCATGACATAGTATTCTGGGTTACACATTTTATAAGTACATGGAATCTGCTATAACATGGTTCGTTGAGCTGTGCAATTCGGTTCAGCATCTTGGAAACTATTACCAGTTCTATTGATCTTTGCAACAGTTTATTTTTGCCTTTCTAAGTAAAGTACACTTTCCGCGAACTGAGGTATTGTCTGTATATATGTATGAATGTATGTGTCGAAACGGTTGTAAAACCACTGTCCGTTTCCTCGCATCTGTGCGATTCTCGGAGACGGAGACGAAAACAGCCCATTCGGATTCGACCCAGGATTGAAGAAATTTAACATCGCACCCATCAGCACGGCGGACATTCGATCTCATCGGCAGCACGATCCCGACGAAGCGCCAAGTCTTGCGCATCGTCATCGTTTAGGGTTTGTTGCTAATTTTGTAGTACAGGGGAAAATACTGATGCAGGAAATGTGGCGTACCGGCACTAACTGGGATTAACCTATCGTGGAGCAGTTACATGACCTGTGGAAAAGGTGGAGTGAACAGTAGGGGAGACTGGGTAGACTTGATCCCCTTTTCTGATTTCCGATGTATCACAGCCAAGAATTAATAATTATATGATTTCTACACAGCCTCTCTTAGAAATATAGTATTTAACTTTACTGATGTATGACAGTCCTTAAATTATTGTTGTTATTCATACACAATCGATTTTTTAGAGGGCTGTCAAAAATCTACTTTTAAAATATTCGGGGGAAATTGATCCCTCTCCACGAACTTGCTTTGATAAAATTAGAAAGGTGCCCTTAGATTTTTTAAATATTTTTTCTTCAAAATACGCGCGATTTTCGAATTGCTGTGCGTATACATGCACGATTTTTGTTATTGAATTCGACAGAACAGGCAATTTTAAAATTTGGGGAGACTTGATCCCCTTTCTATGATATCTACGCAATAAATATTTTTTCCTGCCAACAATTCATCAAATCTGTCAAATCTACAAAAAAATTAGAAGCCTGAGAACAGATTTATATTTTTTTGAATTTTTTCGCCAAATTTTTGTATGGGTGACTTATGGGGGATCAAATGTCCCCATATTAAGGCAATAAATTCAAATCCAAATATCCTAAAGCTTTGATGGAATGTTGACATTTTCATCAGTACAAATCATTAGGCACATTTATGGCTTTGTGCTGTGGAAAAACGAAAGCATTTGGTCATTGTTATGAAAAGTTATTCAAATTTTGCGTGGCCAATAAAACAATCTTTAGGAAGGTCAAAACATACAAACGGCCCTGCAGAATAAATAAGGTTGTCAATCCAGAAAATAACTCAACACATAAAGGTCATTTGTCTAGAGGATCTATACTAAAAAATACGCTAGAACAAAACTACTTTAGTTCTCGATAAAACAGGGGGTGATCAAGTCTCCCCGGGGATCAAGTCTACCCACCTTCCCCTACCGTAAGATCAGTGAAGTTAAAGTCCTTCGCTGCTTCTTCGGAAATTTCTTCCCAGAGCAGATTAGTGTCATACAAGTCCATATAGGGTAAAGTGCCCAATAGTGGACCCCCACCAATAGTCGACCCTCCAGCCATTTTTGCATTATTACTGCACAATGTCAACATTTTGCTATGAAATTCTATCTGGAGGACCTACCTTACAGTCCTATGATTTGATGAAAGTAAAATTAGATGATTTTTTACCATTCCATAAAAAATAAACACGAGAGTGTCCATTATAGGAATATTTTGGGGGGTCCATAATAGGGAAGAAGAACGCCCCGCAACGGGACATGAAAATCAAATTAAGTGTCGACTATAGGGAAGCAATTTCCTATTATGGACCCCCAGGGGGTCTACTATAGGGCGAATTCGGTTAGACTTTAAAATGTTAATTTTAACGAATAACGTCGTGTATTTGGGTGTTTTATGTATGTGTCGTAAAGAGGAGATGCAGAGCTTGTTTTTAGATATCAAGCAGAGTTAATATGTTGAAAATTTCTAAGGCTTATGACAGGAGCAAAACTAAGGCTTATGACAGGAGCTTATGACAGGAGCAATTAAGCAAAATTCCGCTACTAGGGGGTCCACTATTGGGCATTTTACCCTATTTACGACAACGATAAAACAAGTTGTGTTGCTTGGGATATAGACATAAATAGTGTTTGCGCTGCATCTAAAGTGACACTACAATTAAAATTTTGGTTGTTCTCAAATTGTCGAAAAGGTGTTAATAATGAACAACGTTCTTTTTCTCTTGACGAGTATATTTTGGCAAACACTACTGAAGCTTTATGATTACTTTCTACACTTTTAGTAGCAGAAGCAATTTAGCCTTTCAAAATCTGCAGTCCGCGGCACAACATAACATCGCATTGATCAGGTGTTGTATAAGTGATTCCTACATCCACTGGCTCAATCTGACGACAAGTCGACTATTTTTTTTTTCGAATCGCTAAATCGTTTTTCGCAATGGTTGCCGACAGTCGGAATGCTCTTTTTATATATCAACACTTAGGCAGAAGCATTCCTCAGTTAGAAGGTGGGCGGTTTCCACGACTGTCTCGTGTGCCTGTCGTTGACAGTTTCATTTGCTTCCGATTTCATCCGCTCTCCAGTAAAATTGCCTTTGAAGCGGCTCTGATTGTGATTGGACTGTCCCTGGTGGAAATTTGTTTCGCAATTCGAGCTCACCTGCGAGCTGACGTGGATGACGTATGTACGTATGTTGTTCAGCTTCACGTGGTACCTGCAAGCGAATATAAAGATTGTTCGTGGAACGCGAAAGGAGCGACGCGCGTGTACCGGTGCTGGACAGATGGGCGAAAGTTTGCGAATCAATCGAAAAAAAATTCGATTGGATGGTTGGGGAAATAGAATTGCGAATACATCTATAGGATAGGATAGTTCTATTCAAGAAGTTGATTATGTTTTGCAACACTGCTTGTCGGGTTGACGCAACTTTATTCGCTCGAATAAATTTGAAATTGTTTTAGAAAGCTCGCGGTGCTGGGAAAGTTATTATCGATAAATGTAAAACATATTCAATGATTATTCGATTCAAAATGCTGTGAAGATCAAAATTTAATCAAAAGATTACTTTTGCTTCAATGATAAATTCGTAAGTATGATTGAAAATTTCGCTAGTCGTCTTGCGATTTACAATAGGAGAAGAGGAGCTGGGGAAACTGTTCTAGAGTTTTGATAAATAAATGCTGTTTTGCAGATGTGACACACAACACCTTCTATTCACACATAGAGTGTGAATCCCAGGTCCGTCTTTTCCCGTCGATGGTCAAGCCAGAGTAGTCGGCTATACATTGATCCATTTCACTGTCATGCCATAGAGGGTGATTTTATAATTCTCAGGCGAAGCATGTTTGGGAATTTTGAATGGGAGAAAATGATGACCTGGGTCTTCGCCGCGTTGATACAAATCTTCCAGCCGATTTACTGATTTATTTGAACACCATCTTCAATTTATACATTGCATAGACACATTGTTTGACTTAATCCTATTTTGAAAAACCGATTTAAAGACATTGAAGTCGAAAAAACAACATACACACTTAAGTTTTTAAACCGGGATCTCAGCAAACTGTTAAACCTCTACCGAGTTTCGCACAGCCGTGCCCCAGGCAAACATGTTTTAAAAAAAAATTCTGTCAAAGTGGCTGAAAATCAGTAAATAAATTGCCGAAAATCAGCTAACAAACGTCATTTTTGCCGGGATATCAGTTTTTATTTTGCTGGGCAGACGGCTATGCGGATTTTCGCCGAGCTGCAGAATTAAAAACTGAGTGTGTACTTCATTAAATAGTCTGCAGCATAGATCTAATCGTTTGTTTTGTCCGTAATGGGTGCGATGGCCACGGATCCATAGCAGTTGGAGATTTCTAAATGGACGAGACGGTGCATGGAATCGAACATTCTCCAAGATTCTTCTTCTTCTTATTGGCATTACATCCCCACACTGGGACAGAGCCGCCTCGCAGTTTAGTGTTCATTAAGCACTTCCACAGTTATTAACTGCGAGGTTTCTAAGTCAAGTTACCATTTTTGCATTCGTATATCATGAGGCATCGTGTTGATGATACTTTTATGCCCAGGGAAGTCGAGACAATTTCCAATCCTAAAATTGTCTAGACTGGCACCGGGAATCGAACCCAGCCACCCTCAGCATGGTCTTGTTTTGTAGCCGCGCGTCTTACCGCACGGCTAAGGAGGGCCCCAAGATGTTAAGAAAATTATTTTGAGCTTTTTAGTGGAATGTCTTCACTTGTCATAAGACGAGTTTGTACAATTCCATTTAATTCCACCACTTAATTGTATCTTGACAGATACGTATTTCGACCTCAACAGAAAGGTCGTCTTCCGTGTCTCGTACTTGACTCGAGTCGAAAAATAAGGAAGGATTCCGCGTCGAATGCAACCTGTTGCAAGCAAATCAGATAAGGCTAAACACAAAAAAGTGTGTCTCACATTTTTTTGTACACTCACACATACATACATACATACACACATACAGACATCACCTCAATTCGTCGAGCTGAGTCGATTGGTATATAACACTATGGGTCTCCGAGCCTTCGATCAAAAGTTCGTTTTTGGAGTGATCCTATAGCCTTTACGTATACTTAGTATACACCCGATTCTTTTTTTACACGGTTGGGTTTTAGTCAATTATGACCATCAGCATTGATGAAACTATGAGTTCACCCCACGAAAAAATTCACAAAAAATCAAAGAAAATTCAGGTGGTATTCCAAAAGCTGTAAAAGTTTAGGTTAACCGAGAAATTAATAAATACCAACCGTGTAAAAAAATATTGAGTGTACGCGAAAGGCAAAACATTCTTCATGCGCCGTATCCTAACGGAACTATCAATTCTATACTTTCGCCTCTAATTCTATCATGAACATGTACGTCAAAGTTTGGAAGATGATATTAGCATTTCCATATCATTGCAAATTTAGGGTTATCATCAGACGAATGGAGTTTGCCAAGGAAATACCCAAAATTTTGACTACATGAATAGTACATCTGTTTGTTTGTTGAGTAGTTTGTAGCCACTGGGTGTCAAAAATATTTCCTTCGCAATACTCCACATTCACCGCAATGGTTTTGCGCAAATTCAATTGCGCGCCGGCGCCAAGATCAAACGACGAAAAACTTCCCTCATCGCCTCGACCTGCCACGGTGACGTCACTATCACTGTCGTCGGCGTAGGCAACCGGTAAATGCTCTCCACACACTTGCTCGAGCCGGCATACCTACCAACGGATGCAGATATAAGACAAAGAGGTGGGGGGACAGTGGGTCCCCTTGTCGCAACGAACGGGCAATATTGAACGAACGAGAGAGGCGCCCATTGACGAGTAGCCGGGATGTGGACCGACTGGCGATGCACGCGAGAAGAGCGATGAGTTCCTCGTTGAACCCGCATGGTGTTTGAAAAGAAATGAATGGCGCACCCGATCGAAGACCATCTCGAGATCAAAGCTGATGAGCTTACCGGTGCGACGGTGGTGACGGAGATTGGCGATCATATATTTCAGAGCGAGAGTGGCTTGGAAGATGTTGCGCTCTGAGTTCGAACATTTCTGTCTGTCGCTCAAGACACGACGGGCTTGCATGACGTGCTCTAATGGAACTCAGCTACGATTTTTTCGGTTAAAAGATGCGGACGAAGAGCCCAGAAGAGTCGTACCGTTATTTATGGGAGAGAATCCACGTCCTGCTCGTCGTCACCATCATTGCATCGCTGCTTTTTGCTCGACGTTGTTGCACGTTGTTGAATCGTCTGTCTCGAAGCCGGCGGTTCGGCTCTGGGAACGAATCGCATTCGCAGACTTTTTAAAAGGGTTGACCAAGGCCACCTCGGCGTGTTGTGGTTGTGTGCGTAACAATGCCGACAATGAGCTGCGCGTTTAGACCCACCGGCTCCGTAGATCGGGAAAGGCCTCTAACAATGCTGGTGGTGGAGCGATAGTGCCCTGACCAACTGGTTTGGCGATCGGGGTTTTCGCTCGGCTCGTCTTCTTCGGCGCTTGTCGTGGCTTAACTTGCTTCGTCACGTTAGCGTAGCTTTTTCGGAAGCAGTTTCTTGTTTTGTAAACAAGAAATGCCAGTGTGGGCCTGCTCTTTTTTTAACGAGGGTAATGAAAATCTGGCGAACCCAGGTAGTGTGGGGATGGGATCACTACTCCCGACCCACTAAAACCAAATCCTTCTTCTCCAGCCATTCCCCCGGCCCGCGAAGCGATACTTCGGGGGATGACTATTGGGCATTGCGCCCCCTACATGACGTACAAAAGTGCACGTATGCGCCTCGGCTCTCCTAACACTCCCCATGCAGCAAATAAGCCCCAACACTCACCTGCCTATGCCGCTCGAATGATTGCAAGAATCTTACAGGTACCCTGCAGGGGGTACCCCATGCTGCCATCTTACAACATAGACAGTAGAGTGGTTCAAAAATCGATTTTGCTCCACAGTGCTCATCTGATTCTTTACCAAGTTCTGAGTGTCCTCTGAAAATTTGAGCTCAATATGATTAAAACTGATTTAGCACAAGCCGTTTCAAGTTTGCATGCAAATTAGTATGGGGAAATTTATTTCTTCATTGTAAGATACACTGGAGGAAGTGGAAAAGGAAAAATCGATAGTGCATGTTTGAATTAGTGTAAAACCAGTTTAAATGATCTAAATGCGTTCAATCAAAATGGGCTATCAAAAACAGTCAATTTTGCATCAACTGTGTGGTAATTCATACCATTTTGGTCGCTTGAAGTTTATGGAAATAGATTTTAAAATTAGGAGTTGTTTTTCCACTTTCCCTAGTTGGATGGGGTAAGTGGAAAACCCATGTTACCTTGACCTTCACTAGTGATGAGTAGTTACATATAACTAAAATCAATACGATTTTTGCTCTGAGTATCTTTTCTGGAATAATTTAATTACTTTAACGGAATAGATCCTCAAGGAATTCTCGTAATAGCTAAAGGAGGGCTGGTTTTGCCTTTTCGAACACTAAGTGTACGTAAAATCAATATGTTCGCCCCAAAGATGAACTTTTTAAAGGAAAAATGGGACTTACAGGGTTATAGACTAATCAACTTGGTTTAACGAATTGAGATGATGTCTGTATGTGCGTATTTGTATGTATGTGTGTGCGCAAAGCACGTAGAAAATTATCAGTTATTCTTAAGCACTTGTCCTTAACCAATTTGTTCGCAAAAAAAATTCATTCAACGGCGAAACTTTTTTTTTTTTTTTTTATCTTTTGCATTTATTTGACAGGCTCAGGCGTGTATAACACTTAATGGAGCCGAGACTCTTTGTGATATTTAAAAACTATATCATTATTGTTAACAGTTAGTAAGGGAAAGGGATATTGACCAAGATACTCGTGGTGACTCAAGGTTAGATTGCGTAATTTCAGGATGGACAGTGTTGGGATTTTGGTTTGGGATATTTCAGCTGCTCATCCGGGTATTTGACGTCAAAAACGTTGTAGCGTAGTGTCGTGCTCGAGTTGTGGTTCGTCAGAGAGCATCTTCCGGATGGCCAGAGCTTTAAGGTACACGGAACAATAAGACAAGAAAAAAAAACTTGGAAAGAAAAAAATGAAATATTAGACTTTGATGTCAGACGAGCAAAGAAAGACATGGATAGCCTGCATATATACCACATCGCGATCCCCCAAAACACTTCTTACTTCCCTGTAGGGTTGTTTACCTCGGGCCACAAGGGTATCCAATAGTTGCTCTCTGAGGCGTCTTTCCGAGCAGGACCAAACACGTGATCGATGTCATCGTAACCGGCTCCACAGCTCATATATTGCTATCGACCAGGTTATTCTATAGAGATGTGCGTTTAGTGAATAGTGATTGGACATAAGCCTCGATCAGTGCGGATAAAGCCTCGACTTAAGTCCTCACCTCTGAACCACGCTCGCGCAGAACTTTAGGAACTATGGAAAATAGCCACCGTCCAAGTTCATTGTTTGACAAATCATTTCAATTTTGAAGAGTACTCTGACGGACTAATGAGAAAATCTCGTTGTTCGAGATGTGTCTATCATAAACATCACCTTCCTGTGCGCCCACCTTGTTAGTGAGTCCGCCTTCTCATTTCCATAGATTAGGCAATGGATGGGACCCATAAAGGTAATCTTGAATGATCTTTCGACTCAAATCACGCATCTGCTCTCTTATATTTGTAAGAAAGTAAGATGCGTGTAACAGGTTTCATCGACGAGTGCCTCGATAGAACTAAGACTATCCGAGAAGATGAAATAATGGTCTACGGTGATCGGAAATTATCCAAAGCGAAGTTAATCGCTGCCAGCTCAGCAACATAAACCGAACACGGTTCCTGAAGTTTTCGGAAGGTGATTGACATTGAAGACAAAAGCCAGTGGATCCGTTGATGCGAGAACCATGTGAAATATCTGTTGTTGCATATACATGTTCATATTTTTCGGAAAAATAGGGGAATGGAAAGATTTCGAAGATGATCTGGTATTCCTTGAATAGCATGTTTCATGGACAGATCGTATTCAATGGAGGAACTGTCGTTGATGAACGGCGAAACTTGTTATGAATTAAAATTAATGTGAATTATAGAATATATTTACCTATCAGTGCTATTTTTAACTTTCTTATACATTTTTTCATATGTAAAACATTTGAAAGGCATCAATACCGATAGGTGGATTTATCAGGCTTTTCTCATTTATATTAGTCCATACCACTGGAATCACAATGATATCAAAGAAGAAACATATTATGATTCACAGCTATCGAAATAAACCCTGAGGGAAGAAAAATTCCGTAATTAGAAACATTATCCACTTCCCCGCAGTGTTTGATACCTGGGTAAGTGTAAAATCTTTTAATTATTTGCTTTCTTTGACAAACCACTACCAATTGAATGGGGTTAGTGTAATTGTATTATAAGGTCACCTGTGAAAAAATTCATGGAAAAGGGACAATTGGCAAATAGGAATTGATTTTATGAATGCAAAACTAACTTTTCAGGAAACCTAAAATTACAGTTCAAGAGTTAACCGTGTTAGTGTATGTATTATACAAATTTCAACATAGTATTGGTGAGCATCAAAGTTACTTGCATAATGTTATGATGTAGAAACTGTAAAGTATAATTTAATTGTATCACTTACCCCTTTTTCGAT